>NC_056732.1:295491291-295693791 GCF_019279795.1 Protopterus annectens | reverse complement strand
AAAATTGCATCACTTATTGCATTTCTCCTCAGCTAAAATAACAGTGACTGTGGTTGCCTTATGCCACTGTTTTAGACTAAGGGGCTTGATTATATATATGTACACGCACACATATTTAAATACTCAGCCCGAGATTGGGGTTGAAGGCTGAAACCTTTGCTTATGCACAGTAGAGGTCATTGTGCATTACAATGTTCACAGCTCTTTTTTCTTTAAGAACACTAATCATTGGTTAACATAGTGATTCTGTGATAAGACCTTTATCTCATAATTCTATGGAGTGGATTTTACTTCTGACTTCTTAGCTCCTTTCACTCATTCATACTCTCTGGTGAGCGTATGGGTATATCAGTATTCATCCACAATCCCATTTTGAGTGGCTGAGAATATGTGAATTAATCCCCACCCCCAGATGAACTTCTATGTCGTCATTTATATAAAGAGCATTTAGTTGAATGTACATTGACTAGGCTTCTGATGGTCTTTTGAAGTGATTGCCTAGCATGAGCCTATGATCCTTTGAACCTATGACTCAGTTCCTTAATTTTATTTATTTATTTTTTTTTATTTTGACAAGGATGATTAATGGAAGTTTTTTGACTAAATAGTGTTTTAAGGTGGCTGAGCAGCTCTGATTATGATGGCCCAGCATTAATGGCTTAGTTGAGTCAGCACAAGCTGTTTTTTGTGAGACGAGTGCGAGTGATATGTATATTACTTATGTCACTCACTTAAATAACCTCATACAGGCTTGACATTGGTTTAGCTCTGCACAGGTTTCATATTTTCATTGTTATCTCCCACATGTAAAACGTGTTCAGTGTGTGACTTACAGCATAGAGAGAATGTTAAAATATGGTTCAATCTGATGTCAGACCTGACTTCCTGACATCCAAAGGTAAAATGAATGCCATTTTGAGAAGCATTGCTTTACTGTGCAAAACTGCACTGTGCTATGCCGAAGTTAATTTACTGTTTAAGAATAGTCTACTGTTTTTGGCAGTTTACACATCAGGTAGCAGAATGAAATCCACTTTCCTGCACAGTGAACATTTACTGTTTTCTGTCTCTTAGAATGCTGGGAAGTGGTGGCTTGCACTATATTATGGTTCCAGAGATTTACAAATATATAAATATTACAGTGAACAGCACTGAATTTTTCTTAGCAAATCCTGAAATTATTTCATCTCTCGAATGGCACACAGGATGGATTGCAACTTCTAGCCACATCAGTGCAAGTGTATTTTTATATTGGCTGATTGGAATCTTGACTTGCCTAGAAGTAGAAGATGCACATCTATCTGTTCAGAGTACATGCTGTTGACCAAAACCATGCAAGTTTTCTGTCAGCAACAAATCTTAAGTGGCTTTAATTAACACTAAATAAATAAATGAATTAATAGCTCACTAAAGGCAAAACAAATCGGTCCAGAAATACCTTTCCTTTTACTAGGTGCAAAACAGAAGGAAAGAAAAGGGAAAAAAGCAGCAGTAGAATTCATTTGCACAGCTTGCATGACACTTTTTTCCAGTTGGCTGAACAGATGCAGGCCCACGGGGCCGCTGAGAAATGACTTTGATAGATGGTTGCTGTCTGAGAAGCTAGCATGCTGCAGATTAGTGGAAACCCGAAGAGAATCTTGTCTGCTTTGTGGAGAGTTTGGTCCAATAAGATAATTTTTCTAATTAACCTATGGAGCACTGGTGTAGCTGGGATGTTGAGGAAAATAAACTGCCTTAGTATTCTTTGTCAAGAGTGGAGAGTTTTGGCATTTTATACTCTGTATTGTGTGTAAACCATATTGTTCTTGTGTGCCTGTTTGAAAGCTTGCCGAAATTTGTTGTAAAGTATGTTTCAGTATGCAGGTTTATACTGCATGAATTCAAATATGGAGATTCTTCCCTCTGCCCCCCCCCCCCCTTTTTTTCTTTTTTACTTAGCATGATTTCTGTTGTTTACATGGCTGTAATGAGTCTTCAGTTTTAAAGCAATGCAGTTGTTGCATTGCATCATTGTGGTTCCTTAATATATTGTTAAATTTATTGTTGTATTCCGTAGTTGTGTTAAGATTGATAGGTAACTTACAAGAATGAAATAAAAAAAAGTGTAACAATTTAAATGGATTTGTTTAAATTAACAGAAACTGAATATGCCAGCAGTTTTACGAGCACCTAAGGAAAGGAGACCGAGCAAGAAGGAGGGGGGCACACAGAAAACATCTGTGCTGCCAGCTGTTCTTTACAGGCAAGTGCAAGTAAACAGTTGTGAGTTTGAAAACAAAGTTTTTCACATACTTGATTAAATTTATTAAAATGCCAGACTTCTATTAGAAATTGGTCTGAACTAGCAACTGCACTGTGTAGTATATACTCATACCCTGGGCTGCATATACAGATGTTCCCAAAAAGAAAAGCAGTTTGTAAAATTGCACTGCTAATGTTATGCTTTATTTGGCATATAATGTGTAGCTTTGGCTACTGTTCTACAAAAGTAAAAATATAAAGCTGTGCAAGTACAAACTTGAGTTATTTCTAATACTGATTATTGCTAAAGTGTTTTCATAAAATGAAAGGGATTAGCTGCAGGAAGATGTTAGTCTTCTGGCAAGATCTGCAGAGGAATTGGATGTCCCTAGGGAGCACAAGTTTACATTTCATGTCCTGACTTTCTGCAAGAAATCCAGCAATAAAAGAGCACATAACTCTTGTCACCCACAGATTTTTCTCACACTCTGAAATGAATGGTATTGCTTTGCTGAGCTGCTGTTTGCTTCCTTGATTGATTTGAAAGAGCATTAAGTATCATGTTTGACATCTTTCATTGTTATACGATCAGCTTGCTGGTTGTCTGTCTAGGTTCTTATTCAGATTGCTACTGATTGCATTGTGTTGTCTTTTAACTCCATCACACCTTTGTGACAGTCATTGGGCCAGTGGGAAATTCATTTATTCCCCACCATCTGTGTGGGTAAAGCTTACCCCCAAATCCAGGGTCTGATCTTTGCTAGGCAAATGATTGAGAATACACTGGTACCTAATTGCCCTTGGACTGAGTAACTGAGCAGGTCAGCTTTGGCAGCAGTATCATCCTCTGCAACCATGTAATTTTTGCTTCTTCTACCATTCTTTGCCAAGTGGCAGCCTAGACAAGCAAGGCTGTCATATTTGTGTTTCCACTCTTGTATCTTTCCTGGCTGCAGTATACAAAAGTGATTTTTGATGTGTGCTTGTTCCTAAATCTTTGCACTTCCTTGCTGCACCAGCCAGTCTCTGCTGTGTATATTTACTGCTGCTATGCGCACCTTCCTTCCCCCCACATTGTGGGCAAGCTGGCCTTGGCTACTGACTCCCACTCTTCCCACCTAACTCCCTCAAATCACATACCACTGCTTAACCCAGGTCATGCGGGATTAAGACAGGGCTTTATCCTTCTATGCCATGAAGCTCCCTAACTACTACATCCCTGGAAAAAATAACCTACAAATGTTCTTGCAGGAGACAAATTCTCCTAAAGACTTACATTAACAGCATATCTTTGTCTAGGAAATCATTGTGTTAACAATTGTGTTCATTTGCATGACTTTTAAAAGGAATACTTTACTAATATGAGCCTGGAAACTTAGGGCCATATAAGGTTAATGTAAGCTTTTGTCCTTAACCCACTGAATGCCTTCCTCTGCTTCTCTTTAAAATCTAGACCTTCCCTTATTTATCCCCTCCTAGAAAATGAAAAGAAAGGCAAGGAAAGCATAGGAAATGCAGAAGCCTATAGAAATATTTTTGGCATTAATAAGTGGTGCCATATCAGGACATACCAAGGTCATAGCCACACTTCCAGAGATTGTGTGGGATCTCGTCCCATGCTGCTTAGTGTATCATTTATCCTTTGCTAGTTTTGTTCTCGTATTCCATAGCTTCAGCTCTACCACCTGTATTTGTAAGTAACTGCATGACATGGAGGTATTTGCTACAAAAATTCCCAGTTTGTTTATTCATTCTGTGACTACTTGCTTAATCTTTTGCAGGTTGGAGGGATCCAGCCGTCAGTGGGTGGCTGACAGACGCTAACCCTGAATGGGTGCCAACTTACCACTCGGATCATGTGGCCCAGGCAGGTATGACCCTAGCCCTGAGTAGCATCCTGCCTTCGCCCAGAATGATACCACAATATAAGGACAAAATGATTGACTTCAACAATTGGCTAAGCTTCTGGTGTCATTCAAAGGGGATCCAGTATCTGTCTGCCTGGGACGACATGATCGACAGACCACGATGCTTTGCCAGAGATGGTCTACACCTGTCGCCCCTGGGATTCAGGTTACTGGCTAAGGCTCTTGCCACCCCTATAGTGCCATTTTTAGGCAAAGTTCAAAGGACAAAACCACAACCGTAACAGGCACAAGCATGCAAAATCTGAAGGTAATGCTACTCAATGCTAGAAGTCTAAACCTCAGAAATGCACTCTCTCTCGAGGCACTCCTAAAAATGGAGAACATTGATATCTGTGCAGTAACTGAGACCTGGTTCAAGGCTCCAGAGAGCACCCCTGCAATACCAGGCTACAACTCTTAACACACTTTTCGGCCACCAAACCAGGACCGAAACACTAAAGGTGGAGGAGTGTCAATATTCACCAAGGATATTCACACCACCAGGCTAGTTGCCCAAGACAATGCGTCTGAAATTCTCCAGGTGCAACTAACACTAGGTAAGACTGCAATCCAAATTGTAGCTTGCTACAGATCCCTCACCATACCCCAAGATTCTCACTACACCTTTCTAAACATACTGGAAAATATTAAGATAGAACCAAACACCCTAATACTGGGTGATTTTAACTACCCTGCCATTAACTGGGAAAACTACTTATGTACCAACACCTTTCCCCAGCGGTTCTTGGAATTCATAAATTACAATGCCCTGGATCAACTAATCCATAGTCCCACCAGGGGCTCCAATATCCTAGACCTGGTCATTACCAACATGGGAAATTGATGCTCCACACCTATGGTCACCCCCTCGTTAGCCAGGTCTGACCATAAGCTAATCACCCTTAACATCCATATCCCATCCCCACCCCCCAGTAAGGAAACCTCCATAAAAAACTTCTCCAAAGCCAACTTCATGCTACTCAAGTCAGAAGTGACAAACTTCATGACACCCATGCAGACGGGAACTGAAAGTTCAACTGCTGAATCCTACACTAAGGCACTGTACGAGCACATCCACTCATGCATGAATCGTGCCATCCCAAATAGAACCAAGATGCTCTCATCCAAAAAAAGGAAGCCAATCTTGTGGTCCCCTGCCATAAACAAACTTTACAACAAAAGGAAGAAACTGTTGCAGAAAAGAGGAAAATCCCAGGATGCAAAAAACTCCCTTACTAGCCTTGGTAAGAAACTGAGATCCCTCATAAAATCCTCCAAAGCTAGTTATGAAAATAAAATTGCTAAAGATTCCAAAGACAACCACAAGGCATTCTATAACTATGCCAAGAATCTAAATGGCAATGCTCAGGTCTGTTCTGAGCTAAAACAGAATGGCATTAAATATACTGATCCCAAGGATTTTGCCAATATCCTGGCAGATCGATTCAGTGCCAACTTCACCCCCCTCTCACCCCCTAAATGGCCCATCTCAATACCGGAAGATTGCCAAATTCTGGTAATAACAGCCACACAGGTAAAAAACGCACTCTCCAAAGCTAAGAATACAGCATCCATGGGAGACCAGATGACATCCCGGGCTGTGTACTACATGAACTACAATATGAACTGGCACCTCACCTAAGTGTCATGTTTAATCATAGCCTCGCCTCAGGTTTCGTGCCCACTGAGTGGCGCAGAGCTACAGTTATCCCACTCCACAAGGGGGGATCCACCTTGGATCCTGGAAACTACCGTCCCATCAGTCTGACGAGCCTTATCTGCAAGGCCATGGAGCGTATTATCATGGAACTTATAAACAAAGACATTGGCAACCTTCAAACACTGGACCCCACCTAGTTTGGGTTCATGAAGGGCCGATCCTGTCTCCTGAACCTGATTGACTTCTTCGAATCAGTCTCCAGAGCCATGGACAAGGGAAAGGTGGTCCACACAGCCTATCTAGACCTTACCAAGGCCTTTGACACCATCCCCCACTCTGGAATCATAGATAAACGTACTAAACAGGGCATTAATCCTTACGTCACTCAATGGGTTGCTAACTGGCTTACTGATAGAACCACACTGTAAAAGTAGCCGACTCCAAATCCAGCTCCAGACAAGTGGAGTACCTCAGGGTTCAGTCCTGGGACCACTCTTGTTTGGCATCTACTTCTCTAAAGTACAGGCCAACACTAAGGGACTCTGGCTAACAAAGTTTGCAGATGACTGCAAACTGGGAGCCATTATTGAATCCCCAGATGATGTGGATACTCTACAAAAGGGCCTTACAGAAACAGATGTTTGGTGCCAGAGCCATGGGCTCAAGCTCAGTGCCAAGAAATGTATAGTTATCCCCTTTGGGGAAAAACATGTACCAGTGAATTACCATATAGGTGGCAGTGCACTAAACACCGAAAGTGTGATAAGAGACTTAGGGACACAGGTGGACAGTGGTCTCACCTTCGATAACCACATCGCCACAACAGTCAGGAAATCCTTCTATGTGGCACACCTCATCACTAAGGGCTTTTCATCCAGAAAAAAGGAGGTCATTGTCCCACTGTACTCATCCCTCATTAGACTCATTATCGAATACAACGCCCCATTTGGTATGTACCTCTCAAGACATCTGCAACAACTGGAAAGGCCACAGAAATACCTCACTAAAAGAATCACAGGCCTAAAGCAGATGCCCTACGCTGACTGCCTTAAAAAACTCCAGCTATACTCTGTGGCATATCATCTACTCAGAGGCGATCTCTGCTTAACATACAAGGCCATGTCAAACCCAGAGCTGTTGGACATGCTACACTTAAAGAAATCCCAATCCCTCAGAGCCACACGCTCCAGGGATCTAAACCTTGTCATCACAATAAACAAAACATGCTGGAGGGATAGGTTCCTGACCAAGAGACTCCCCAGACTCTGGAATAGATTGCCCATACATGTCAAGCAGAGTGCCTCTTTGGCCCTCTTCAAAAGGAACCTTGACGATTGGATGGGAGAAAGGAAATTCACCCTGGGGATCACATCAGTTGCCCTGCTAGACAGGGGTCCAGGGAAGTAAATAGTGTGGGAAGAAATAGCCAGGGAATTGTTATGGCTAGGCTTGTATAGGCCCTAGGGCTGATAGCCTAGTACCAACCTATGAACCTATTTTAAAACTTCCAAGCACTTCTCAACTGACTGCCCCTTTGGGGGAAAGATTGCTCTTCATGCAAAGTACTGGGAACTCATTACCCAGGACAAATGGGTTTTAAATATAGTGTCCCAGGGATACAGATTTCCCTTCCACACGTTACCAACACCAAGTGGGTGGCCAGATCTACCCACAAGTTAGTGGGCAGAGGCCCAAAAGCAAGTACTTTCTCTCTTAAGCATAGATGCAATTCAGTTGGTACCAGAAGTGGAAAAGGGACAAGGATTCTACTCAAGACTTTTCCTGGTACACAGAAAAGACAATTCATGGCGTGCTATCCTGGACCTGTCTACTCTAAACACCTTTTTGGTAATTCCAAAATTCAAGATGCTGACTCTTCACCATTTGCTCCCTATGCTAGGCAAAGACGCCTGGTTGGCAACACTAGATTTAAAGGAAACATACCTGCACATCCAAATCAGGGAATCTTGCAGAAGATACCTACGCTTCAAAGCAGGCTACATGCACGGTCAGTTCTCTGCACTGCCCTTTGGCTTATCTACTGCTGCCAGGGTATTCACAAAATGCCTAGCTCCAGTCATTGCATTTTGCAGGCAAAGAAATATTAAAATATACCCATACCTGGACGATTGTCTAATTCAGGAAGAAAGCCAGGACATTCTTTTGAATCATCTGGCCTTTGTACAAAGGGTGCTAACTTGTCTGGGGTACACCATAAACGAAAAGAAATCACACCTGGTACCCTGTCAACAAATTATATTCCTGGGAGCAAGCTTGAATACAACTTCCCGGATGGCTTTCCTCACGCCAGAGAAACAAATTCATTTGACAACCTACTTCAAACAAGTGACCACAAAAACCCTGCTATCTGCAAGGCAAATACTACAAGCTTTGGGGTTCATGGCCTCCTGCATTCTTCTAATTCTATATGCAAGATTGCATATGAGGAAACTACAGTGGTATCTAAAAAGCCTATGGTGTCAACATTCTCAGGATCTAGAAGCAATGATTCCTATCATACCTTGCCTATGCCTAGAGTTCCTTTGGTGGGCAGAAGCCTGCCACCCAAACAAGGGACTGCCATTCACACTACCCCCTGCTGCCCAAACCCTAACAACAGACGCATCAGACTATGCATGGGGGGCTCACCTGGCAGGGAAGTGTATTCAGGGCAAATGGAACCCAAGTCAAATACACCTATATATCAATCAAAAAGAAATGTTAGCTGTACAGAATGCTCTGACAGCCTTCAAGGACCTCATTCTTCTAGGACAATTAATTGAAAAGACTGACAGCACTGTTATGTGGTACATAAACAAGCAAGGGGGTACACATTCTTACCCCCACTGCAGACTAGCCATGGCATTGTAGAACACAGCCCTGAGCTACCAAGTGCATATACAAGCTCAATTCCTGCCAGGAAAATTAAATACACTGGCAGACGAACAAAGCAGAAACCTCATGGACCCACACGAGTGGAAACTGGAACCAAGGATTTTCAACATGTTGACAAGCAAATGGGGGAGCCCAGATATAGACCTGTTTGCCTCCCCCCAGAACTATCAATTGGACAAATGTTGCACAAGAACTCACCACAAAACAAGCTTGTAAAGTGGATGCTTTGTCCTTCAGCTGGAAAAACATATCAGTCTATGCCTTTCCTCCTCTGCCTCTACTCTCCAATGTACTACTAAAGATCAAACAAGACAAACCAAGGATGATTTTGATTGCACCACACTGGCCACGCCAACACTGTTACCCCCTCTTGCCCAGTGTGTCACTGTTGGCCCCATGGCACCTGCCTCAGACTCCTACCCTATTGTCTCAGCAAGAGAACCAGATTCTGCACCCTCAGCTTCAGACACTGAACCTAGCAGCCTGGCTAATTACCTAATCTCTCCTTTACCATCCTTCAGTAAACCAGTGATGGATATAATTTTAGAGGCAAGGAAGCCTAGTACTAGAAAATTTTATGCTGAAAAATGGAAAAGATTCTGTGCCTGGAACCAGTCTCAAGGGATGAGCGTAGCAGTGCCCAATTTACCTCAGATTTTACAATACTTAACTGAGATGCTTCACAAGAGCCTGTCTTTCTCTTCCATCAAAATTCACGCCTCAGCCATTTCAGCTCATTATAACACAGAACCTCCCCTCTTCTCTCATCCACTACTCAAGCAGTTCCTCACAGGGGCCAAAAATTTATGACCACCCAGGAGAGCTCCAACTTCAGCCTGGGACCTTAACTTTGTATTGGAGAAACTCACTCTTCCTCCTCTCGAGCCAGCTGCTACTGCAGACTTAAAATTGCTTTCTTGGAAAACAGCTTTCCTTTTAGCAATCACTTCAGCAACAAGGGTATCTGAATTACAGGCCCTTATGGCAGTGGAGTCTTTCATCATCTTTCATGCGGACAGGGTGTCCCTCAGGACCAATTCCTCCTTCATGCCCAAGGTGGTATCCATTATGGCCCTTAATCAGTCCATTCATTTGCCAACCTTCTTTCCTAATCCACAGAACAAAGGGGAATGGATACTGCACTCCTTAGATGTGCACAGACAACTTAGATTCTACTTGGACAGGACTAAACCTCAAAGGAAATCTGAACAACTGCTGGTGGCATTTGCTGTAGGGGCAGAGGGGAAGGCTTTTTCAAAGCAAACCATTTCCAAGTGGATAGGCCATTGCATTCATTTCTGCTACAAGCACCGTGGAAAACCTATCCCACAGGGGATCAGACCAATTTCAACCAGGGCTGCATCTACCTCTACAGCCTTTCTCAGAGGCATCCCTACCAGGGACATCCTAGACGCTGCTACCTGGAGTTCTGTACATCCTTTTACCAAGCATTACCATCTGCCAATTTTCTCTAAATCCAGAGCTGGCTTTGCCACTGCAGTCTTGCAGGGCCTTATAGTTTGTCCTAATGATATCTAAATTCCTCCTCCCATCCTTAGTTTTGGGAATCTACCCAAATGTGATGACTGCAACAGTGAAACATGAAGAACATAGTACAGTTGTGTACACTTACCATAAATGTAGATGTTCGAGTGTATTCACTGTTGCAGTCCTGGTTACTCTCCCTCCAGCCCCCTTACTTTTTTTGGCTATACCTCTACTCTTCTTTACTATGCTCAAAAGCTTTTTGGTGTATTTGCTTTTTTGTTGGAGGTATAACCTTGTATATTTATAGATTTAATTGCTTCCCATTAGGGGGGGGCACCTGACATCTGGGGCAAGAAAAACTGATGTAATGTCATCGGCTGCATGTTTTATACCCCTGACGACCTGACTTCATTGACAGCAACTGACGCAGAACCCAAGACTATGTTAATCAGGCCGACTGAGGGCTACTGCAAGCAGATAACCAAAATGTCCAAATGTGATGACTGCAACAGTGAATACACTCGAACATCTACATTTATGGTAAGTGTACATAACTGTACTTTTCTTTTCTAGTGTCACTGTAACTGTCACTTTTTTAAGAAAATTCTTCAAGTCAGCATTAAAAGACTCTTTTTTGTGAATGGTACATCTTCCCTTTTAAGTCAGTTAAAATATGTGCTTGGGTAAGCATATCCAGGTAAATGAGTTTGTCCTTGGACTCTGTTCAGCCACCACCCTTCTTAACAGCAGAATGAGCCAATAAGCCTGTGTCATCTGCTTTTTAGGTGCATTTAACATAGTATTCACACCATCCCTACATTCTACTTTACCTTTTCTACCTGCCCCATGCCCTCTCGAATGCTTCTGTGGATTCTCTGTTGTCCATCCTTTCCAGTATCCTTCATGTTTAGTATGAAACTTTCACATTTCCCTAACATGATCTTATGCACCAGTAGATGTCTCCCTGTCTCTCTTTTGGTCTCAGCTGAGAAGAGCTCTAGCTCTGCTTGATTTTAATCATATCCCTTCCCCTTTCTGAAGATTGTTCTGGTAGCTTTCTTCTGGAGTCTGTCTAGTAGCTTGATGTCCTGCAGGCTTGCATACAGTAATCAGGGTAGAAGTGCAGAGTGGAATCAGCTTACACTCAAATTGATAAGCCTGTAGATGACATACAGAGGACACTGAGAAAAAAAGAAAAATTGGGTCTGTAGTAAAACAGCTTATTTATACCCCCTAAATATTTCAGAAACTTTCCTGCAAGCAGAAGGTACTTTTTAAGGAAGCAAACACCATCACAGAAAACCTCCATGGAAGTGAGTGTATTATGGATCCTGTTCTATCTTCATAGTTCAAAACAAAGTAAAAGCAGCATAGAAGAGCCTCTACATTTATCCCTTCTGTATCCATTCCTTTGAGAGGCATTTTCCATTATTTTTGTAGCAGGTTGGGAAATATTCATCTGGATAAATGGGTTCTTCAGTTTAGTAATTTTGTTATAGCTACAGGAACTACCTCACTTTTATACTGCAGACTACAGCTCATTTGGAATAAGCTGATATAGGGATTGTAAAAAAATACTTGCAGAAAAAGAAGGTATATTGTGTCTCAGATCACTGAGTAAAGAAAAGACTGTGTTCATGACTGACCTAATTCCAAATATAAGTGGATGCCTGTGTTCGATTTAGCCACTGTGAATGAATTAACTGTGGCAAACATGTTCAGAATGGTAGACTATGCTGTTCTTTGTAGAACAGAATTCCTACGTGGCAGTGTCTGGATGTGGAAGTTGTATTCTTTCTATATCCCGATAAAGGTTTCTAATTGGAAATATTTGAGCTTCTCTGTAGCACATTTCTGCTTCTAGCTTGTCTGTTTACCTTTTATCTATCTGTGGTTGTAGGAGAACTTACAGAATGTTTATCTTCAGTATTTGCAGCCACAGGAATAAGCAAATAATTTCCCCTGACTTAGATGATTATAGCAACTGAGATTCAAAATCTTTTGTAGCATCATCTGCACACTATTACGCTCTTTCATACCTTAAACATAACTGTAAAAGATATAGTCCATCTGTAACCCCTCGCAAACAATGTTGAGTGCTGTGATAATAATCTAGTCTCATTTCAAAAATGTTCCTGACCTAGAGGTTACAAAACTTTGTGAAGTGTGTGTCTACTTGGCAAGCAATAAAAGCAACACAGTAGCTCAGGACCTTGGGGATCATGTCATCTTGCAAATTAGTGGGTGGTTCTTGAAAGATTTCCTATCAGGAAACTTGAATAAGTATTAAACAGTAGGTAGACTTAGGTCATGGTCTTTCTAGAAACTTTGATTTCTATATTTAAATTAGTAAATGAGTTTCATTTGACAGAAATTCCTTTCAGTTTAACATAAATAATGTCATCTGCATACCCTTCCTCTATAACATTGGACGACAGACTTTTAAGATTATTCATGGGAGTTCACTTCAGAAAACCTGTCAGATGGTGATACTGGTACCACAGGAAAAGTCTCTTCATGTCATCTTGAGAGCACAGAAGTGCAAGAGCGGTCTAGAATATTTTCAGGGTAGTATTCAGCCATGACATCTCCATATCAGTACAGTCAGTGCTATGGTATGTGAGTAGAACAAGCTGTAAGCCTTAAGAAAGGCTATCTCTGAAACTGTGTTCTGTATTTTTTTTGCCTAAACCTTATATCACTAGACATACTGTCTAATGAAATGTTGAAGTCTCCCTTCATAGTGTTTATGGGATACATATACAGAAAGGTAATTTATTCCAGGCTGAGATTGTGTAACCTAAAATTATTTAAAACTAAAATTCAGCATCTTATTAAGAATTCTTAATTTCTAGTTGCTGTGTAGTGACTATTTGCACATAAACAAAGCGCTGCCAGTGTTTCTTCAGAGGATATCATATTGAAGGTATAAATTCCTTCCGAGTAACATGTAATTGACCAAATGTAGTTGTATCTTGGATAGTGTTTTATTGTAAGCAAGATGAGGAATGTTCCAGACACATTTAGTATTATGTCTAGGGACTAAATTAGGATGTTGTATCTGTTTTGTAGAATATCTGCAGAGAACTCTCACTTTGGAATGAGGAGGTCCATTCTTATCAACTGTAGGACTAAGGTTGTCACATAGTTGGCAGCTTGGCATCTGAAACTTTCCCAAACTACTGGCCAACAGTGCTCTTCAGAATAGTTTTCTCTCTAGATTTCTGTTGCTATTCATCAAGCTTCTGCACCACCAAACACCTCCAGGTTCCTTTCAAAGTTTTTGTGAGAGAGTGTTTACAAAGTCATTGGCAACCTTCAAACACTGGACCCCACCCAGTTTGGGTTCGTGAGGGGCCGATCTTGTCTCCTGAACCTGATTGAATTCTTCGAATCAGTCTCCAGAGTTTTGGATGATGGTAAGGCAGTCCACACAGCCTATCTGGACCTCGCCAAGGCCTTCAACACCATCCTCCACTCTGGAATCATAGATAAACTTACTAAGCTGGGCATAGTCTCCTACGTCACTCGATGGGTTGCCAACTGGCTTACAGACAGAACCCAGACTGCAAAAGTAGCCAACTCCAAATCCAGCTCCAGATAAGTGACAAGTGGAGTACCTCCGAGTTCAGTCCTGGGACCGCTCTTATTTGTCGTTTACTTCTCTGAAGTACAGGCCAATACTAAGGGACTTTGGCTAACAAAGTTCGCAGATGACTGCAAACTGGGAGCCATTATTGAATTCCCAAATGATGTGGATATTCTACAAAAAGGCCTTACAGAAGCAGATGCTTGGTGCCAGAGCCATGGGCTCAAGCTTAATGCCAAGAAATGTGTAGTTATCCCCTTTGGAAAAAAACATGTACCCATGAATTACCACATAGGTGGCAGTACACTAAGCACCGAAAGTGTGATGAGAGGCTTAGGGACACAGGTGGACAGTGGTCTCATCTTCGATAACCACATCGCCACAACAGTCAGGAAATCTTTCTATGTGGCACACCTCATCACTAAGGGCTTTTCATCCAGAAAAAAGGAGATCATTGTCCCACTGTACTCATTCCTCATTAGACCCATTATAAAGTACAACGGCCCATTTGGTATGTACCTTAGAAGACATTTGCAACAGCTGGAAAGGCTGCAGAAATACCTCACTAAAAGAATCACAGGGCTAAAGTAGATGCCCTATGTTGACCGTCTAAAAAAAACTCCAGCTATACTCTGTGGCATATCATCTACTCAGAGACTATCTCTGCTTAACATACAAGGCCATACCAAACCCAGACCTGTTGGATATGCTCCACTTAAAGAAATCCCAATCCCTCAAAGACACACGCTCCAGAGATCTAAACCTTGTCATCACAATGAACAAAACATGCTGGAGGGATAGGTTTCTGACCCAGAGACTCCCCATACTCTGGAATAGACTGCCCATACATGTCAAGCAGAGCGCCTCCTTGGCCCTCTTCAAAAGGAACCTTGACGATTGGATGGGAGATAGGAAATTCACTCCAGGGATCACGTCAGTCCCCATGCAAGACAGGGGTCCAGGGAAGTAAATATGGTGGGAAGGAATATCCAGGGAATTGTTATGGCTAGGCTTGTATAGGCCCTAGGGCCGATAGCCTAGTACCAACCTATGAGCTAATAATATTCTAAGTTGCAGCATGACTATGCACACATTAATAGAAAAGAAACCAAATTGTGATGTCGTTTTCCATTGTTATTGTCAAGCAGTGCTTTTATTGCAGCCAGTAGCAGTAAACTTAGTAAGGTCTTACAATGTCTTGATAATTAAGATCATACATTCCAGTTAAAAAAATAAATCTAAAGTAGTTAACTTCATTTGTCAGCACCTTTGGGAATCGGATCCGACCATCTTTCATAGCTTAGATCCAAGCTCCTAGCTCCTCCCCTTCACCCATAATCCCCTGCCATCCCTGACTGACCTCAGATCTAGTTTGCCACGCTTCTTGTCAGCAGCTAGGTTCTTGAGCTCCTGATATCGCCGGGTATTGTAAGAGAAATTTCTCATTTTTTCTTATCCCCCTTAAGTGTGTGTGAGCGTTGAGTGTTCAGGTTCCTTTTTTGTGTAAAACTTCCTAGTTTAAACCCTTTTAGTTAAACTTTCCCTCCCTCCCCTTCGCTGGTCGTTAGTTTCTGTCTGTTGTGTTTGGGGCCCAACGAGTGGGTTTTTTTTAGGATGTCTGAGGCCCCTAAACCCATCTTTTCTATGTGCACCGAGTGTGGCCATAAGCTCTCCCCAGCGGATGGCCACACTCGGTGTGTGCGGTGCCTTGGGGTTGAACACCTTTCCTCTGGGTGTTCTATCTGCGCGGCGTTCAACCCCAGGGCACTGAAGGACCGGAGGTCGAAGTTAATCCTAGCGGGACTTTTGCCCCCGGATTCGGCTTCGGCCTCTGGTGCTTCTGTGGCCTCCTCCCCGGCTTCAGCGGTGGCCACTCCTGCCGCTTTCCCTCCGGTCGGGATCCAAACTCCCGTTACAGCACCAGAGGAGAGGGGAGGCCAGGAAAGAAAAAAGGAGGGAAAAGCACCACAAGCGACGGGCCGAGGCCTCCTCTTCGCCCCCCCCCGGCTAAGCGGTCTTCTCCCTCCAGGGCTTCTAGGTCTCCTCCTTCTCGGCTCCGGTCTCCGTGCTTCTCACCGGACCCCGAGGTGGAGGAGACCCAATCTCCATCGAGGTCATCGAGGCGGCACTCCTGGCCAGCCTCGGAGGCCTCTTCGAGATCAACTCGCAGCCTTTCCGACGCAGATTTGGACCGGATGATGCGAAGGTTTCTCCAGGCCCAACTGCAGATGGGAGTGCTCCTGCCCCCCCCCCTCCGGTGGGGAGCTCGACACCCTTCTTTGCTCCGATAGCTCCTTCTCCGACCCGCTTCCTGGGTTCGGAGCCTTCGGAGCCGAGCAGCCTTGGGGTGGGTCGGCGCCGACAGTATCGGGTACTTCGGCGCCGACTCTTCCCTCGAGCCTGTCGGGTCCGTTTTTGTCAGATCCGGGCTCTCGGAGCCGTGGGCTGAGCGTCGGATCCGAGGGAATCAGTGTGTCTTCGGCTCAGTCTAGGTCGGAGCACACTGGTCCGTCTGATCCGATGGCTTCGGCGTCGACCCCGATCCGTTCATCGGATCCGAGCGAGGGTTTGCTCTCGGATCCTAGAGAGAGCGGCTCTCCCTCGACTTTCGATGTGGTGGAGAGGGCACTGTCGAGTGCTTCCAGGCCCCCAGTCCTTGCTTCGGCTCCGCCCCGCACTCCCTCTCTGTTGGGTCCGGCTTCCATCACCCGGCCCCAGGGACAGCCTGCTTCGATGTCCCAGGTCGTTCCCTTGGAACAGGACATGGCTGGTGAGACGTCCTCGGACAGCCCCCCCGAGGACATCCCTCACAAGCGAAAGTGCAAGAGGAGGCACGTGGACTCCCGAGTCCTTGACTGATGACACGGATTTGGATGAAGGGGAAGGCTCCCCTAGGTCACCCCCCCGAGAATGTCTCTTTCAGAGACATCATGGAAATGCTCAGGATAAGAGGGGGGTGGTCTGCCCCCAAGGCTTCCTCGGACGAATCCGTGTTCCCTGAGGTATTCAAAGCAGGCCCATCTACCTCTTGGGTGCCCCCTCCACCCGACCCCTTAGTGGACCTTATTACCACTAGGTCGTGGAAGGAGCCGGACACTGTGGAGCCAATCCCCAAACGCCCGGACAAGATACTTAATCCACCCTCCGAGAGGTCCCGTTGGAGCAAGGGTCCCCCCGTAGATGCCATGTTGGTGGCGGCGGCCACCAAGAGGGAATTAGCTCAGGAGAGTCCCTCGGTCCATCCACCGAGCATGGAGTCCCGTTTGATGGACCATTTAGGGAAGCGGGCTTTTAGTTCAGGGACCTTCTCGGTGAGGTCTCTGAACTACATGGCACATGTTATTCGACTGCAGCGGGACCTTATCAAAGAGTACGCTGTGTCACCCCCGGAGTCCATGCCGGTGGAGGACAAGCGGTTGTACTCCACTCGAATGACCACTCTCAGGTCCATATCTAACACCTCTATGCGGCTGTTGTCCCACGCCACAGAGGGAGCCGCTAGAGCCAGCGGAACAGGCCTCGTCATGCAGCGTCAGGCCTGGCTCCGGCATTACAATTTCGCGGAACCCTTCGAGGCGTCATTTGCGAATGCCCCTTTTGATGGTTCTGCCCTGTTTGGCAAGACCGTTCGCGAGACTTTGGTCCAGAGCGAAAAGGACGGGAAGACGTTGTCTGCCGTCGGAGTCTGCTTCTCTGCTCCCCAGAGGTCCTTCTCCAAGAACCAAAAGGGACAGAAGAAGATGTGGTTCCGGAAGTCGCAACAATCCCAGTCCGCTTCGGATCCCCAGTCCTTCCATGGCAAAGAAGGACAGGGTGGACGCCGCCCTAGAGGCAGAGGGGGCCCGAGGAATGGTGGGTCCAGAGAAGCTTTCTCTGACCGGCCCACCCAGCGACCCTGAGGGGTTGCCCCACTGCTCCTCTCTGGAGGCCGTTGGGGGACGTTTTTCGAGGCACCTGGCAGCTTGAGAGTCCATCACAACAGACCGCTGGGTGCTTCGCATCATATCCAGAGGATACCAAATTCCCTTTTCTCACATCCCTCACCAACCCAAACGCCTCCCCGATGTCCCACCTGATCAGAGGGAGGCTGCAGCTGCGGAAATTCAGCAGCTCTTAGGAAAAAGAGCCATCCAACACGTCCCCCCAGACCAGTTCGGATCGGGTTACTACTCCAGGTTCGTTTTGGTGCCAAAAAAGACGGGGGACCTAAGGCCAATCCTCGATCTCTCCCTCCTGAACCTGTCAGTAACCAAAGAAAAGTTCCGGATGGTCACCCTTCAATCCATTCTCCCCCTGTTGCGGGAGAGCGACTGGATGTGCTCGATAGACCTCAAGGATGCGTATTACCACATATTGATGGACAAACGATCCAGGAGGTTTCTCCGCTTCCGGCTAGGAGCCAGTAATTATCAGTTCAGGGTCCTTCCCTTCGGTCTCACCTCAGCCCCCAGGGTGTTCACCAAGGTATTAGCAGTGATAGCTGCCCACCTGAGGCTTCAGGGAATGCAGGTGTTTCCATACCTAGACGACTGGCTCCTGACCGCCCCAACAAGGCATCTACTCTGCTCAGCCAGGAATTACTTTCTCCACCTTGCTCCCCAGCTGGGGATCACCGTCAACACGGACAAATCTTTTCTCAACCCGACTGAGGTGATAGACTTTATCGGGGCCAGATTAGACACCAACAACTTACTAGCCTTCTTAACCACCGAACGACTTCACACCCTGAGGCTTTCTGTGCGGGCCATTTTACTATCGGCAGCTCCCCCGGCGGGATTGGTCCTGAGGGCGCTGGGCTCCATGGCGGCTGCAATTACCCTGCTCCCCATGGCCCGCCTGAACATGAGGGTTTTGCAGTGGACTCTCCAAGTCTAATGGTCCTTCCGTCGATACCCTCTCAGTCACCCCATTCCCCTCAGCAAGGCTTGCAAAAGGGCTCTCGCATGGTGGTTACAATCACCGGACCTCCAAGCGGGACGCCCTTTCTCCATGGTCCCTCCACTCGCCACAGTGACCACAGATGCCTCTCGCCTCGGGTGGGGGGGGGCATTATGCGGGCAGGACTGTCCAAGGCACGTGGAACGATACAGAGACCTCATTGCATATAAATGTTCTAGAGATGAGGGCAGTGCTGTTGTCGTTGCAAGCACTTCAGAGCCTTCTTCCTACAGGAACAGTTGCAGTTCAGTCAGACAACATGTCGGTGGTCTGGTACATCAACAAACAGGGGGGAACCAGGTCCTACCCACTCTGTCGAGAAGCTATGAGAGTGTGGGAATGGGCGATCTCCACCAACCGCTTTCTTATTGCAATGCACATTCCGGGACGGTCCAACATCCTGGCGGACAAACTCATTCGCACCATACTGTCTCCTTATGAGTGGTCTCTCAATCCCCAGGTAGCGAAGCGGATATTTGCCGTATGGGGACAACCCTGTTGCGATCTCTTCGCCTCTCCTTCAAACACGAAATGCAACAGCTACTTCGCTCTAATTCCCCCCGCCGGGGAATTCCCGAGAGACGCTCTGGTGCATGCTTGGCCTCCCGGTCTACTCTATGCTTTCCCTCCTCTACCTCTGATGCTGAAGCTTCTACAGAAAGACAGTTGGTTAGGAAGCAAAATGATCCTCATTGCCCCATTTTGGCCTCGTCAAGCTTGGTTCCCTTACCTCTGGTCTCATCTGGTGAATCCACCTTGGATTCTAGATCCCCTCCCGGATCTGATTTCCCACCCCGTAGGCCTCCCAGTCCCGAACCTGGACAGTCTCAAGCTTACGGCTTGGTTGCTCCAGTTCCACTCGTAGCTAGGACTCCCAGTATCTCCTCCCCAGTTAAAGCTATCCTAGTAGCAGCACACAAGCCCTCTACTAGGAAAGCCTATAGGAGTAAATGGAAACGTTTCGCTATTTGGGCGGAGCATCAGAACCTAGACCCTTTCACAGCTCCGTTGCCCGCCGTCCTGGATTTCCTTTCAGGGCTTTTTCATCAGGGGGCTAGCTGTTCCACAGTCAAAGTGCAACTAGCAGCTATCTCTCATTACCACGTGGGACATGAACTGGGTCCATTGATCACCATGAAGTTATGTAAGACCTTTCTGAAGGGCACCTTCCTACTCAGACCTCCAATAAAGGAAGTAGTGCCTCCCTGGGATTTGACTTTAGTACTTCAGGCCTTGACAGCTCCCCCGTTTGAACCTGCAGCTTCAGCTGAGCTCAAACATTTGTCATGGAAAACAGCCTTTCTCGTCGCTATTACTTCAGCTAGGAGGGTTTCTGAACTTCAAGCCCTATGTGTAAAACCTCCTTACTTGACCTTCCACAAGGATAGGGTTTACCTCAGGACCAATCCCTCATTCCTTCCTAAGATAGCTTCCGAGGCAAATATTAACCAATCCATTAATCTGCCAGTTTTCTTTCCTGAATACCAGAACAAAGGAGAATACAAACTACATTCTCTAGATGTGCATAGACAGCTGCGTTTTTACATTCATAGAACGGCTGGTCATAGACAATCCGACCAGTTGTTCGTCTCCTTTGCCAAATTTAATTTAGGTAAATCTGTGTCGAAGGTCACCTTGTCGAGGTGGATTTCACAATGCATTCTTTTGGCTTATGAAAGTTCTGGCAGGCCCACACCTCAGGGAGTCCGTTCCCACTCTACTTGGTCCATGTCTACTTCTGCTGCCTTTCGGTCTAGAGTACCCCTGGATGATATTTGCTCACCAGCCACTTGGGCTTCACCTCATACCTTCATCAGCCATTATAAATTGGATATTATCTCTAGAGGGAGAGCATCATTTGGCTCTGCAGTGCTCCAGAACATCCTTCCATGAAGGCCGCCCCAAGGTACAGGTAGTTGGGGACTCTGTCCCAAAGGTGCTGACAAATGAAGTTAACTACTTCAGATTAAGAAGTTATGTACTCACCATAACATTCCATCTGAGTAGGTAGACTTCATTTGTCTGCAACCGTCCCACCCTACTTCCCCCTGACCTTCGGATGTTATTTGGCCAGAAGTTTTTACTCTGCCCTTTAAGTAAGGTAGTTAGTTTCCTTTTTCAGCCTTATTGGTTATGGGCAAACTTGATCTG
This sequence comes from Protopterus annectens, assembly GCF_019279795.1. Classification (NCBI taxonomy): domain Eukaryota; kingdom Metazoa; phylum Chordata; order Ceratodontiformes; family Protopteridae; genus Protopterus; species Protopterus annectens. Next base: position 295,672,919 of record NC_056732.1, on the reverse strand, counting down.
AGGTCAGTCAGGGATGGCAGGGGATTATGGGTGAAGGGGAGGAGCTAGGAGCTCGGATCTAAGCTATGAAAGATTGCCGGCTCGGATCCGAGGTTGGATCCAATTCCCAAAGGTGCAGACAAATGAAGTCTACCTACTCAGATGGAACGTTATGGTGAGTACATAACTTCTTATTTCTTTAGTTACTGTCATTTGCCCACCACCCCCACACACATGTATTTCTCAAAGTACTTTGTAGGGATTTTTTTAAAAATCTGCTAACTCTTTACATTCCCAGAAACATAGTCTCAGTTACTTGTCTCTTTCCCATCACATCTCCAATATTTTGTTGTCTAGCTGTGAAAAAATTGTCTAAAGTCTACTGGGGTATAAAGGTACCTATGCAAACATGTCAGCACAGAAATCCTAAACATTCTTGACTTTATTGCATACTTGGGAGCACTGCAGAGTTCTTCACTTTGTTCCCTTGCAATTTGCCTTCCTGCTTTTCCTAATCTTTTCTAACCTCTTCTGACTGATTTTTATAGTTAACTTGCGGTATTTTGTATGTCCTACTAAATTACCACATCATCTGTTTTAGACTCGAGCAAAATTCTGCCTGTGTTTTGACAATGTTAGTTTTCTTCTGTTTCTTTTTGTTTGCTTATACTCTGTAATCAGTCACTGATATGGAAAGCAGTATCTAACCAGCAGTCCAACTCCCTGCTTAACCTTACCAGCTGTTTTGCCTTCATTGAGTTATTTGCTTGCAAATAACTTGGATCCTTTGCTAATTTTCTACAGTGGATTCCAGCCCCTCTTTGCCTGTGTTCTGTGCCATTACTTGCAGACATCCTTGTTTGGTAAAATATCCTTTCTCATTTCTCAAGCTGGCGTAGTTCTTAAAGCGTTTTCTGTTGATTTATGAATATTGTATTCTGTGTAGCTGTTACTGTATTCCTTACAACCTTGCATCCAAAATCCTAGTTTGTCTTTATCTCTCAAACTGTCTCCTCCTCTATTTCATTATTATCCTTTTTCACTTTTTGCTTGAGATATTACGTATATGAGCCTTCTGAGTAGCTTTAAAATTCCTCTTCAAATAATGCAACCCAAAACTTCTTGCACTCTGGGGAGCCTCAGCTTATCCCAATTAACTCTTGTTCTCCTTTAAGTTTTTAATTGCCATCCACAACTTTCCACTTTTTGACAGAAATATACACGGCCTGTATTTTGGACTAAAGTATTTTCACTGCTTGTTTCCTACTGTCCATATCCATAATAAAGAGCTTCAATTTCTTGATGTTTGTATCATTTTCTGTTTAGTCTCTCTTCACATATCTTTAGTAACCTTAACAGAATTCTTTTTAATCCATATGTCTAAGTGCTTAGAAACTTAAAAAGCACGAAAATTGTGGTTCATTTTTGCATTTACATGGTAACTAGCTGACTCTTTTTGCCGTTATCTCCTGCTTTTGGCAGAGGACATGCTGCCTGCAGGTGCAAGCGTATGATCATGAGGGATCTGAACAGTGCATTCTCAGTGAACTCTGCAAGGAACATTCTAAATAAATTTTAAAGTTATATTGTTAAGCAGTTCAGTGAAACAGTAAGTTAAGGCTCAAAAACATGAGGTACATTGTAATTAAATTTTAATGGGATATTGGCAAGCAGTTCATTGAAAGTAAAATGACAAGAAATGAAGTTTGAAACTGTGGAAAGTACATTGTAGAAATAGGTGCTTCTGAATAGCCTTAATACTTTAAGGCATTAAATGTAACGGTGCACAGTTTATACTTAATGGTAAATGGTGTACTATTTCTTAAGGTTAAAAGTTGCTATTTATAGAAGACATGCAAATTGTTTTTTTCACATAAACGATGGGAATATAAAAAGAAAAGAACAGATTGCAGTCCTTATAAGTGAGGAACACGGGCTTGTAACATGCACATTAGTGTGGTCAACCTTGACTTTAGAATACATGTGAATACAGTTGTCAATTTGGGCAGCTGCTCTTATTTGGAGGGGTAGACTTCATTTTTAGAATGTTTGCATAGTTTTGTCTTTCTTGTGGGTTAAATATGGATGAATTTTCTTTATGAAAATGTATTTAGTTTTTGTTGCTTGTTTTTATTGAAGCAAACATTTGGGAAAATTTGGCGTGCAGATAGGGATAAGAAGAAACAACCACAAATACGGTCAATGTCTCAACAGCTAGTGTGGGTGTAAGTTGCAAGATGGAAACCTGCATTCAAGAGAACTGTTATGTAGAATATCTGGAGTGTTGGCTTGTAATCTGAATGACTGCTTTGTTAATATTAACATGAAATTTAAATGACTTTACAGATACAGACAAAAAGTAGAGATAATTGAATTGTATTAAGAAGTGAATGGTGCAAATAGCATTGTTACAGTTTATGCATTTGGATGTAAATGAGCATGTAAATTTGGCAAAGGATTTTAAGGTAGATTTTCAGCAGAATATTAAGGAAATTAAAAAGTGAAGGTTTATAATACTGATTGTAAGAGAAGCCAGAAGTGAAAGAAGAGCAGGGAAAAAGGGTCCTTAGCAGGAGAGGGGATTTACGCTAACATATATTTACAGTCCCATGTTATGGAGCTTAGGAGAAATTTTGGGGGAGTAATAATCTTTTAACAAGGAATATTATTTGTGGGTGGGGACTAGAAGCTGATGTGCAATAATGAGAATATGTCAAGGGGACGTAGAAGGGAAAATATAGCAAAATGGGATACATTTTTGAATAAATGTATGAGAATGTTTGGTATGGAAGACGTGAATTCAGTAGTAAGGACTCATGTAATTTATGTGATATTCTCCAGTATACAGTAGTTGGGTTGGACTGTTTAGAAATTTTACTTCGAGGGAGTATGTGTATTTAGTTGAAAGCTTTAAGACTGACCCAGTAGTTATACCAGTTCTCACACACACAAAATAAAGCTGCAGGGTAATAATGTGTAAAAATGGAACTCTGGCTCTTTTCTACATGTCTGTTAAAAAGACAGGACTATAAGGGATGGGTAATTGGTATAATTCAAAAGTTATTAAGGATTATAGACATTTCAGAATGGGTAGCTAGTGAGTGGGATAAAAAGAAAATTGACTTCAAAAGCATGGTGGAAGTAATAGAAAGAGATGTGGAAGAAGCAGCAACAGTTATTTAGAAGGGTTGGCAAGGGTTAACGTACTGCAGAAGAGGAGAATCAGAGAAAAAGAAGAGAAGCTGCTGCAGAGTGCTAAAGAAAAAAAATAAGGGAGTGTTTAGACAATAAGCAAAACTTTAGCAAGGTTGCTGTTAAGCAATTGTTTTGATGGACTCTATGGATCAAAAATGTTTTGTATAGCAACTTGGGTAAGAGAAAGTAGAGTTGCAGCCAAATACAGAGAGCCTATGACTAAATAAATAACCACAGACCCTGTTGATGTCTTAGGGATATTTCATAAATATTATGAAAATTTGTGTAGAGCAGAGGAATGGGGAAACCAAGAAAAGGCACAAATGACAATATTTATGGAAGACTTGGTTTTGCCAAGGTGATTGAAAATTGAGGCTCAACAGTTAGTTGCTAAGATATGAAGAAATGAAATAAAGATTAATCAGCAGGGTTGTCTCCAGGCACAGATGGTATTACTGTGGAAAATTGGAAGTTAGGAGGGAACAAAACGCTCTGGGGAGCTTTGTTTATCAATATTTTAAATGGAGGTAGGGGTGGATACCAGCATCTTGAAAGAAATCAGTGGTGGATGCATTAATGAAAGAGGGTAAAGATCTTTGAGGGAGTCTGTTTTACATGATTGAATGACCACTTCAGCGAACCACACATCATTGAGATGAAAGCATCAAATGCTTGAAACATCGAGTATTAACTTTGTCAAATATGAACACATCAAATTGCATTAGTAGACCATCTTGTCAAAGAGCTGCTACATGTTCATTGGGAAAATGGAACATTTACTGTCATTTTTGACCTGGTTACCCTGATGTCTGAGATGTTGGCCAACTAATGCAATTCAATAAGTTCATATTCAATGAACAGACATTCGATATTTCAAGTCTTCGATGCTTTCGTCTTGATGATGTGTGGCTCACTGAAGTCGTTTGATCATGTAAAATAAATCCTCTTTGAGGTCAAGCTTCCTATAGATCCATTTTGATTTTAAGCCATGATTATAAAGTGTTTGTTTGCATTAGCAAATTATGTTATCAACATTGTTAGATATGGATCAGTGTGATTTTATGAACAGGAGGCAAGAATCTGGCAACTTTAATAGAGCAATGATGATTCAGAGGAAAGAAAACACTGCTGTTGTTTGTGGGCCAGTGAAGAGAAAATATTTGGTAGAGTCAGCTGGGATTTTGAGTAGAGCAATGATAGCATTTGTGTTTACTGACAGAGTAATAGGTTAATAAGAAGGATATATGAATGATGGCAGATTGCCTCTGTGACAAGCTGTGTTTGAACAAAAGAAGCAGGCAGTAGAGTTAATGTTAAGATAACATATATTGATGGCAGTATATAGATTATGTTATTAACAATTTATGTATGTATTTACACTGTGTTTGCCCCATTTGATGTTAATTTGTTAAAAGCAATGTTGTAGTACCTGTAACTCATGCGCGAAACCTGGCTTAGGGCAAAAATCATTTAATCTTTTTTTATGTAATTGTAAGCAGTTTGTTAGCCCAATAGCTTAAATGGTATTTATCAAAAGCAAACATTTCTTCTTTTCCCCCTATAACATTAATGGAAAGTTCTGGACACCGTCATTGTAGCTCCTTTGATTCAACCAGCGGTTGGATGTGTGCCTGTTTGTGTCATGAAATAACTGGCGATGTGGGGTGGGGGTAGTATTGTTAAAGACTAGCCCTGAAGCCATTTTGAAACCATTTTGTATGGACATACCTGATATGCATATTTGCATGACAGTCAGGTGGGTTCTTCGCCTATCAGTTAGACCTGGCAGTAATAATACCACATTGTATAAGCAAAGGGCATCTCAGTACTTGAATGTCACCTTAATGGGTGATTTTAAAACTGCATACCACGATCTAACTTTGATCTGTTCTATTTACTAGGTTTTTCATACCCTGAAGGAAGGAATCTCCAGTGTGTTTCCTAAGACTTCCTGTATAAATTTGTGGTGATCCTTTCTTCCCATTGCCTTTTTTTTTTCTTGGTAGCATTAATTGAATCTGTAACCTGAGAGCTGTTTTTAATTGTCTACTTCCCATTGTGAAGTCTTGGGTGGGCTAATACAGTGAAGTTGCAGCTTACAGTGGACCTATTTCTTCTGATCTGTTGGTACTGGTATCAGTTTGTGTAAGTAATCTGGATGATTTTATTGTAATGCAGATTGTAGAATTAGACAATAGTGTTGTATCACCTGACTTAAAACTGGAAGGGCAAGAACTTTTTAAGTAAGGTTGCAAAATAGTCTGTACCAGTTCAGTTGCAGAAGAGGATAGGGTTGGTAGATGATCTTTAGTGTACACATTCCTCACCTCGTTCAGTTCAATCCGGATAGTAGTCGCAACTAAAATTTTTGAATTTGTATTATTTCATAACATTTAATATATGAATATATACATACATATATATATATATATATATATATATATATATGTGTGTGTGTGTGTGTGTGTGTGTATTTTTTTTTTTTTATAGTTAAAGATGTTACCATCAAACTCTCATAGTCGTCTGTAAACCTGGATTTTTTCCCTTTCTTTGGACTCAAAAGCTAATGTAAGTTTTCTCTGCTGTACCACTGATTCAGAAAATATTTATCCAAGCCAAACAGGACAAAGTAAAATTGATTGCTATAGTCCCGGACAAGCTTGTTTCTCTCTTTATGCAGCTCAGCTTGCAACTACTTTCAGCTGCCTAAGGACAAGATGGTCTTAACATAGCAGTAGGAAAAGTTGTTCACCCCTTACCAAAGTCTCTGCCTTTCAGCTTGGAAAATAAGATATTAATTCCAAACTGTAATCTATTTTTTTATTTTGTTTGTTTTTTTCCAGGAGTACTTACAATTTTGTAAGAGGCTAAGAGCTCCATTACAGTTAAGTCAAACATTCAAAACGGGTCTCCACCCAGTGAAAACTATACTTAACAGAACATGTCTTCTCCACCCTTGCATCTAAAATCTGTTTTACCATTTGTTCTCATATAAAAACAGTTATCCTCTTTCCTAAATTTCACTTGGGGATAAAATCTTTCCTATTCAATAAGTGTGGTATAAATGCTTCTACAATAGATGCATTTAAGTTAATCCAACCCCCCTTATCTCAAGTTTATTAACGTAACTTCTCATCCTGTGATCACAAAAGCACCTTACTCAACATTTCTCTTACTTTCATCCCCCACCTTTACCTCACCATATTACTTTCTCTTTTTTCTTTTATTTCCTCCTTCCCTCTGCATCTCTTGTACATACTGTACATATTCCACTGTGGGTCTTCATCCTTTTTAAAATATCTCAGCTGTGCTAACCAGAATCGTCACCTTATACTCCTTGTTCTGTAGCTTATGGTCTCTGAATGAACAGGGTGTTCTTTATTTCATAACTACTGTTTGTAAATTACTTGGGCTGCTACTGTAATCCATGCTAAACATTTTTATTCTGCCTTAATAAGGCAATTGTAATGCTTGTCTGTCAGTGGGGTTATTTTTTCTGAGACTATTGTTTATTATAACCTCCTCAGGTTGAGCCTGGAAATGGTGCAGAGAGGTTTCAGATCAGTAGTATCAGAATACTGGGATACATCTGTTGACTACCCTGAATGTTCACAGACAGCTGAAATATTACACCAGAAGAGCATTCCGTCAGGAATACTGATTATCTGCTTTTCCTCTGTAAAAATAAAAACAGGATCTGCTTGTGTTAAAATGCCCGCCGTGCAGCTTGCCCATTGCATTGCTTTTTGTTATGGTAAATAACAGGGCTCTGTTAGAACTCATTATACAAGGGTTGCTTTAGAATTGTTTCCACTCAAGGCATACTAAAAACAGACTTGATCTACTGCACATATGTTCCCTAAGCAGTACAAGCTACAGTATCATTCTGAAGTTAGGACAAATTTTAGCCTGACTCTTCTGCAGGGGTTTATGTGACTCCTCACCTCCTGCGGGTTATGTGCTAGTGCTTGGAATTCTAACCAGGTGTTGTGATTTAATGTTAAATGTCTTGATGTAAATAGTATATCTAAGTGAGGTACTTACCACAATGGCATGTCTTCAAGGAAAAGTCACTCTAGCAGAAAATGCTACCCTTTATTTGTTTGGAGTTACTAAAAATATGTTCTCTATGAGGATGCTTTCTGCACTGATATTATACACTTGGGTATATTTAACTTCACAGGCTGTTTGGGGCTACCTTTTACATTTGTTTTTTAGCCATTTTAATTTATATGCAACATATATTGCTTTGCTTTTATTTCCATTTGTTTACTGGGATAATCTGACTGAGCAAAAGCCCATTTCAATGAAGATCTGGGAGAAAGTGCTTCATAGATTCTACACAAATAAAATACATATTGTAAAACATAGCATTATACATATATTACATTTGGGATAGAAAAGTCATATTTACATGAGATGGGGAGGACAAAAAGTGTGATTATATTCAGTGAATGAAGACAGATTTTTAAAGTATAAGGAATAGGCAGAGGAGGTCTTTGAGTTAAGTACAGAAAGACAGTTGTATAGGTAAGAAAGCAAATAGTATGTCCTACAGTTGAAATATTTCTGAGGGTGTATGCCAGTTCTTTATGTATGTGGGATCTTCTTGCCACCTGTCATCCATACCTTCTCTGGCAAAAGACCAGTATTGACTAAGGAAGAAGGCAGCTACAGAAAAATAAATGGTCAGATGAATGCATCTTCAGTGTTAGATATCCCCAAATGATAACATATTCTTTGCTGCTACAGTAACCTGTTTTAAAATAGTTTTATGGTGGGTTGCTGACATAGCTGCATTTTGTATCCATTTTGTAACATGATTCTGTTTCTCGGCTGTTTAAGGGAAGTGACCAAGTTCCAACTGGACACTGGTTCCCACGTATTTGCAAGTCTTCATTAAGATTTTGCAAACCTTGCTCTGGAGAATTCTCAGACATATGTCTGTTTGGTTGAGATCAAATTGCCAACAATGCTTGTAGGGCTGTTTGGTTGTTTGTCTCAGTCCATAAGATTTCTGCCCCCCCCCCCCCCCCCCACTTTGAATGTTTGAGAAGACAGAGAATGATCAGACATGCAGAAAATAGTTACATCAGTTGAATGGATGCTGGCTACACAGTGTCTGAGGGTGTATTTATTTATTTTTTTTGACTACAGAGCTTTCACAGACTGCTTTATGGTACTTAAGTGATGTCCTTCCTTGAACCGCAGTTACAGTATTAATGTAAGAGTTAGGATACCTGCCAAGGATAGCCATACATCTGTCCAGCATACCAAAACCTGAGCACCTTCTTCTTGGGCCATGTGTCCAACTTATGACTTCAGCTCGAAGGTGATACCATGACAGTATGGTTTAGCAGAGCCAAATGTACATCCTGACCTACCTGTTGCATAGCAGCCACCTTTCTGTCTAGTTGGTGCCAGTTTCGTAAAAATTTTGACTGATTCCCACCCCCCACCCCCAATACATAGATACAGATATTTCAAGTACGGGCATTAATGCCCTTCTAGCTTGCCAGTATACCAGAACACTTTTTCTCATAATAAGTGTCCAGACTGTTTTTAAAAATGTCTAAACTACTGCTTGTTTTATTGTAATTTGGTAGTCTGGTGTGTGCATCAAGTACTCTTGTCAGAGAACCAGTTAGTACACTTCTCATTCCTATCTAATCTCCTACATAGGTTGTCTGATGATTCTCTAGTACTTTTCGATAAACCCAAACATTCCCAGACGTAGTTGTCTCTAAATGCCGTATATATACCTGAATAAGATCTCCTCTTAGATATTTGTAAAAGACACTGTGAAAGTTCAGATATTTTAGTCTTTCATAATAACTTAGATTTTCACATCCATGGATGTCCTTGGTATATTTCTGCTGAGCTCTTTTCAGTTTACTCATGCTTGTTTTCTTGTAGGGTTTCCATATCGTTATTCCATACTCAAGTTTGGGTCTAATGTAACCAAGAAACAATGAATTCATCGTTTTTGATTTCTTAGACTGTATAAATCTTTTTATACAACCTATAGTTCTATTAACCAATTGGTTGATATGATTAGAAAAGCTTATAGCTGGATCTCCTCATATTCCCAGGTAGTTGTATAACCTACAGCTTCAATCACTGTGTGCTTTATTAAATATTGACCTGTCAGTTTATGTCTTCCAAGTCTCATATGGTTAATTTTTGATGTATATATCAGCATGTTATTCTCCTGTGCCCAAATGGTCAATTTAGTCAAGTTATTTTGCAGACATGCCTTATCTGTAACACATGTAATCAGTTTACCCAGTTTCAGGTAGTCTGCATATAGACTGTGGGTGTAACACCTCAGATGAAAACGTTGGGTTTGAAGATACAATCTAAACAAGTAAGGGCCTACTGTAAACAAGGAGTTCACCTGTTTAGTTGCTGTATGATATGTTGTATTTCTAAGTCATGCAACTATCCATCATATCGAGTACATGAATATGTAGTTCTATCGAATATATTGATCAGTGTTTTGTGTATGACCCTGTCAAATGCTTAGGTTAAATCTGTATAAATTACATCACAGCACAATTTTTCATTCATAGCTGTTGTTCTATTGTTATAGAACATCATGTTACAGGTGGTAATAGATCTATTTTCAACATGTGCATGCTGATATATAGTTTCAAGTCCCAACCTATCCAATTCTGACAATAACTTATCCAATGTTACCTTCTCCATTATTTTTCCACAACATGAAAGTAGACTTAAGGGTCTGTATGACTCTGGGTTTTCCTACTCCCCTTTCCCTTAATGACAGGTTTAATAAGTGCATGTTTCCCATCTTGAGGAATCTCCCAATAGTTAGTTGTATAACCTAGTGAGTAATAGTACTGTAAGTTCTTGCTGAAGTTTTCTCAGGTCATTGTTACTAATTCCATCTCCTCCTTGTGCTTTGTTTGGATCCAGTTTGCACACTTCTTTTTCAATATAATCTAATTTGATTGCAATATTTGAGGTTACGTGGATGTCACTAGGACAACTTATCACCCCTTTTGTGGAGCCAGACTGTTTTGCACAAGATATTGTAAATATATCTATAATCTGTTGTGTCTGAGAATAAATTTTAGAATCTGCACACAGTTTATCAGTTTGTATGTCTTTACTCCTTCCACATCTTGTGTCTATAAAAAGATTTCCTATTATGCTCAGTATCTTTATATAAACTTTCTTCAAATTTTTCTTGCTCTTGTCTCACACTATGCTTAATCTGCTTATTCAGCTTGTTTATTTCAGTTTTCAAAGTTGTAGTTCGACCTCTCTTCCATTTCTTATAATTTTTGTCTCTCACTTTAGTCAGATATCTTGTTCTTATGGAAATGTATCCCCCTGATGTTGTATGCCTAGATCCTGATGTTAAAAAATTTTTTTTTTTTTTTTGCACTTAAACAGTTTCTCTTTCAAAACTTTCCACATTCCATCTGCAGTTTTTCCACTGAAAACTCCAGTTAGTTTTACATAGCGACTGTTTTGCTTCCTTATAATCTGTAATTAACCTTCTGTACATTGGTTTCGATTTCAGTTTGTCAGAATAATCTAACAACAAATTAACCTTTGTAACCCCATGATCACTGCATATCAAGGTGGTAAAACTTGACTTGAAGTAACAGTAATTTCTTTAGGAACACAAACAATGTCTAGTATGTTTCATCCCCTGGTAGTTTTTTACTATAGTCTGAAGCAGTTGTTGTTCCAGAATATATGTGAATAATTTCCTTACTAATGTTCTTGAATCAATATTATTCCAGTCTGTTTCTGGTACATTTAAGTCACCAGCTAATGTTATTCTTCCCTCCTGTGTTTCATGCAAGAAATGTATGAATTCTTCTAGGTCATCTGCACTTGACTTTGGTGGTCTGTACACTCCAACAATTGTTATATCTTCCAGGGTTGTCTTTATTGTCACAGTTACACAGTCTGTAGTATTGGTGTTATCATTGAACATGTAATAATCGCAGGTCTCATAAATGTCTTTAATCCCTATCATAGGTTCACAGGTTGGTACTAGGCTATCAGCCTAGGGCCTATACAAGCCTAGCCATAACAATTCCCTGGCTATTTCTTCCCACATTATTTACTTCCCTGGACCTCTGTCTAGCATAGGTTCATAGGTTGGTACTAGGCTATCATAACGCTTCCACCTGATTTTTTTGTGAGAATGTCTGTTACAGTAAAAACATTTATACCCTAACAGAACCGTTTTCTAGTCATTGTTCTTTAACCATGTTTCACAAACAATGGTGGTCAAGATGGTGTCAGACACTCACTCCAATTATCTGTGTCCAACTGCTGCAGGGTTGTAGCTGCTAATTTAGCCTGGGCTGTCTAGGTCATTGAAAGAGCTTCATCTTTCTATGCTATAGAGTTAGACATGTAAGTTAGGGACTTTTTTTTTTCCTTTACTGAGAAAAGATGTGTTGTGCTATTGAATAACTGAAACTGTTAGTCATTTTCCCAGTAACTGAGGTTTTTAGTAATAGTGTAATGCTTCACTGGAACCAGACTCACAACAACCCCCCACCCCCCAAAAAAAAGCCTAGTTCTACTAGGTTTAAGAGCATTACTTGTAGAAAAATTGCACTACAGAACCAGTAGTAATTTTTGTTGAGACTGCTGGGGGTTCTGAAATAGTACCACCCTTAATACATTATCAAATAACAGGGAAAGCAAAATGCCAGGTGGTTGTGATAAGCAAATGTATACTTTGACAACCATAAAACTTAGGGTCATCAGCTACCAAATGTAGGGTGCAGTGCCAAGGGGTTGTCCTCAAGCAAGTAGAATATTTGTTTCAGGAAATTGATTAGATTAAATTTCCATAAACGACAAAAAATGACCAAGTTTGTCAAACTGCAGACAGGATTTCTAACCATGTGGTAAGGTATGATTGTAGCAATAACGATGGTTATTCCAGAGCTTCCACAAAACTTTTACAAAAAAGACATGCCTGGCTTCAGATCCAGACTTTGCCAGAATATATGGTGGGCCAGTTGCTTAATGCCACCTAAATAAAAAATAATTTGTTTCACCCTTCTTCTCAGGAAATCTTCAAAAATTGGAACTATAAAGGAGACTGGTAGTTTCTGTAAAGCAGTTTTGTACCCCACCCATCCTTGGGTCTTTTGGAAACTGTCCATCCAAAGTTTGATTTAATAAGGTAGATAAAGTGCGGTTAACAAGGGCAGTTGTATAAAAAATGGCAGACAAGAAGGGAGAAAAAGACCAATGGACTAATCTAATTTCAGCAACAACTTGTCCCACTGAGTCCAAGGTGAAGTCAGTAACAACCTTCCTTCTCCAGGTTCCACAAATCTTGTAGGGGGAGAATATTAGAATTTCTCTTTTAAGGAAGGACTGATTTCTCCTGACCTTGGACAAATGGGTAAAGGAAGTAGTAGTTGCAAACTACACCTCAGAGTTAAGTACTTTTCCTCTATTCAGATGCATTCCATCTACACAAAATGATTATCTGCATTAGACACTGTTAGTTTTAACGAAGTTGTTAGACTACAGAGCATTTCAAAAATTTCTACCATAAGGAGTAAAAAGGGGTGTTGCTCATAATTCTTGCTGGTTTCAAAGCAAGAGGGATAGTGGATGCCCATCCTTGACTTGTCAAGCTTAAACTAAATTATGACAGTAAAGGAGCTCAAAATGCTAATTCCTGAAGCCCAAAACTGATAAAGGCTGTCATACACACCATGTCAGATATGAATGATGTCTATGTATGCCACTCCACAAGGCTCACAGGCAGCTCTTCACATTGGAAGTTGATAGCTCATATTTCCAGTTAACCTAATTTGCCTTTTGGCTACATAAAGAGACTTCAAATGCTTTGCTTAAGTATTTACCCATCTGAGAATAAGAGTCTATATTTAGCCTTATTTGGGCAGCTGTTTGACAAAGGGCCCTTCTGCAGAACTCAAGAAAACTCCTAACCTCACACATGTTTCTACAGTTTATGAATCCTCTTGAATTCACAGAAGTCCATTAAGAAATTATTCCTAAGGTCATCCTAGATTTGAATACATTCAATGCTTGTTTGCCCTCTGTGACAGAGTACAGATTACAAAGGGCTTTTTTTTCTTTCCCTTTTCAGAAAGATGTATGTTCAGGCTGGGATTTTATTCATGGATCCAGATCTCATGTTGTCTTATGGCTCCATAATTCCAAAAGTCAGCCTGCACTTAAGAAAGATCCAGTCATTTTTGAAGAACCTTTGAAACTAGTATAAGTAGCCCGGTGACCATGTTGTCCCACTCATTCTGGCATTTAGCCAGGAAGCTTGAATGGTGACATCACTGGATCTCCAGGAACCAGGGCTCTTCTTTGTTGCATCAGAAATGTACTAAAGTCAGAAAACAGATTCCTCAGATTATGCTTGTAGAACAGTTTTCAACAGTTTCAGGTTCAAGGCCTATAGTCCAAAGAGCAGAGGAAGAACTACATTATATTAGAGGAGATTATTGCCATCCAACATGCGATGCAGCATTTCTGTTGATACTGAAAACTGAGATTCTTCAGACTGTGAAAAACAGCTCAGCAGTGATGTGTTGCAGCAACAGTCAAGCAGGAATGCGTGTGTAACCTTTTTGCAGACTGATTATGATGGTCTGGGACCTGGCAGCTAACCTCAGTTTACAATTCCAAGCACTTGGCTTGCCAAGCTATTCTTTAGTAGACACTCTGAGCAGGAAACTCGCTGCATCACATGAATGGATGTTGAACACAGTAATTATTTTACATTTCAAGGAAGTTGGCCGTCCAAGAATGGACATGTTTCATCTCAGGTGTATCATCAAATATCAGTCTTTTTCTCCAGGCCACTTTTTTAGAGGCGTTGGAAGCAAATGTATTTTCAGTGAAGTGGAACCAGGGCATCTGTATGCTTTCCCACAAATTGATCTCATTCCAAAGGTCTTCCTAGAAGCAGGAAGAAAAAAAAATCAACATGGCCAAAGAAAGCTTAATTCACTCAGTTGATGTAAATGGAAGCAGAGGAACTAGTGATCTTTGGGGACAGTCATTGCAGCAGTAAATCATGGCACCTAGGTTATCCACCTGTCCCTTTTTCTTGCAAGGACCAGCTTGGGTCTCGTATCTCCATAGATGCATACAGAGGTGGTTTGAGAGTAGTTTAAGACTGATGTTGGTCAAACCTGTCTCAGTTTCTTCCCACCATCTCATCATTGCAAGTCCTTCAGGTTAGCTCTGAAGAAATTAGTAGTGACTTGAGTGTACTTTTCATTGAAAATAGTGTTTTTCTTTAAAAGAAACCACGAAGCAAAAGAAAACTAATAAAAACAAACCCACACTGGAGCCAGAGTAAAGTTGAGCACTTGCGTCCCGTTTAGTTCTGAAGAAGTTCTGTAATAAAGAATAATTAGAACCATTTCCTTTTGTAAAAACATCAGTTATGACATAATTTCCTCAATTAATAATTAATGTAAAGTGAAAAAACAAGTATAAATATGTATACAAACACTTACCTAAACTTATAAATACAAATGTAAACATGAACATAAATAGCTATTACTTATCCCTATCTATCAAAAAATGTATGTGCATGTTTGTAAAAATGTTTGTAGTTAACATAATTACAGAAATCTTATCATTTATAACTGGGCTTATATCCGCCCTTAAAAAAATCTGCCATTTTAACTCAATATTTTCTAAAAAAATAATTAAAAGAACCACTGAATTTGTCCTTATTGACTTTTTGTACTACGAAGAAAGTGAATTTTATAAAACTGGTACACTTCACTGAGTACTTAGTTAAAGCGTTGCTTACGTCCTTCTTTTTGATGGCTAACACGTGCTCTCTAACTCTGTGATTCAATTTTCTTATAGTTTTACCTGTATAAAAATTCTCACAGTTGGAGCACACTGCAAGATACCCCAGCCCTTCACTTTGGGTTCATAGGTAGGTACTAGGCTGTCTGCCCGAGGGCATTTATAAGCCTAGCCAGAGTGTGTCAGCTTTCGCCTCCTCATTGATTAATTAACTGATCCTCTGTCAAGCAGAGCCAATGAAGTGATCCCGGGGTGTATTTTCTGTTACCCATCCACTCATCAAGGTTTGTCATGAAGAGTCTTAGTGAGGGGCTCTGCCTAATGTAGTTTTGAATTTTGTCCCAAAGCATGGGGAGTCTCTGTGACAGGAATTTATCCCTCCAGCATGTTCTATTTATTGTTGTGGCGAGGTTTAGCTCAGTAGCGCACGTGGCTCGCAGTGACTTGGATTTCTTAAGGTGGAGCATGTCCATCAGTTCTGAGTTGGACATGACTTTGTAAGTCAGGCAGAGATGACCTCTGAGTAAGCGATATGCCACTGAGTACAGCCGGAGTTTTTCCAGTCGGGCTGCATAGGACATATGTTTCTTGGTGAGGTACTTTTTTGGTCTTTCCAGCTGTTGGAAGTGTCTTGTGAGGTACATCCCAAATGGGGCATTGTACTCTATGATGGGTCTAATGAGTGACGAGTAGAGGGGCACTATAACCTTTTTATTTCTAGATGCGAACCCTTTAGTAATTAGATGGGCCTTATAGAAGGATTTCCTAACTACTTTGGCAATATGATTGTCAAAGGAGAGATTACTATCTACCTGGGTCCCCAGATTTCTTATTACCCCTTCTGTATTAAGGGGGCTGCCACCTATGTGGTAATTCGTGGGTGTTTTGTTTTTCCCTAACGGGATGACTATGCATTTTTTGGCATTTAGCTTGAGGCCATGACTTTGACACCAGGTGTCCGTCTCAGTAAGGCCCTTTTGGAGGATGTCCGTGTCAGCTGTAGAATCAGTTATGGCTCCCAATTTGCAGTCATCAGTGAACTTGGTTAGCTGTAGTCCTCCTGTGTTTGCTTGTACTTTTGAGAAGTATATGCCAAACAGTAGGGGTCCCAGGACAGAGCCTTGCGGGGCACCACTTGTGACTGGTTTAGAGTCGGACCTGGAGCCCATTATTCTTACTGTGTGAGTTCTGTCTGTAAGCCAGTTGGCAACCCATCTCGTGATGTAGGGGTTTATGTTCAGGCTGGTGAGTTTTTCCATAATACCCAAGGTAGGCTGTGTGAACCACCTTTCCCTCGTCTGTGTCCTTGGTGACTGTCTTGAAGAAGTCAGCCAGGTTTAGTAGGCATGATCTGCCCTTAACAAAGCCGAACTGGGTCGGGTCAAGTGTTTGGAGGTTCCCAATGACTTTGTTAATGAGTTCCATGATGATGCGCTGCATAGCCTTGCAGATCATGCTAGTCAGGCTTATGGGGCGATAGTTACCAGGGTCAGTTGTGGCCTCTCCTTTGTGGAGAGGAATGACCGTTGCTGTGCGCCATTCTATGGGCATGTAGCCTGTGGAGAGGCTGAGGTTGAACAGCGTGTTTAGGTGGGAGGTTAGTTCGTTGTGTAGTTCGTGCAAGACGCAGCCTGGGACACCATCTGGTCCCATTGACGCTGTGTTTTTAGCTTTTGAAAGGGCTGTTTTCACCTATGCGTCTGTGATTTTTGGGACACTACACTTTTTGCATATTGTTGTGGGCCCTTTTGGAAGTGAGAGGGGGTGAAGTTTGCACTGAATCTATCTGCCAGGATGTTGGCAATATCAGTAGGTTCAGTATATTTTGTGCTATTTTGCACTAGTTCAATGAATATCTGCGAATTGCCACTTAGATTCTTAACAAAGCTAAAGAAGGCTTTGTGGTTATCTTTTGAATCCTTGGGTATTTTTCTTTCAAAGTTAGCCTTGGATGATTTCATGAGGGACCTTAGTTTCTTAATAATAATGATCAGGGATGTCTTTCCTTCTTGGGATTTGCTTTTTTTCTGAACTAGTTTCCTCCTCCTATTGTATAGCCTGTTTATGGCAGCGGTCCACCAAACTGGTTTCTTTCTCTTAGAGGAGCGAGTCTTGGTTTTGTTAGGGATGGCACGATCCATGCATTCTTATAGGTGCTCATAGAGTGCATTTGTAAAGGTTTCTGCATCTTGGGCAATGTTATCCTTTAGCGTGGGGGCTGTGAAACTTACCACGTCTGTCTTAAGTAAGGTGACATTTGCTTTAGAAAAATTTATTACTGTGGTTTCCTTAGTTGGGGGGGGGGGGTTTGGACATCCAGAGTGATTAGTTTATGATCTGATTTAACCAGTGAAGGGTTGACCTCCGGTGTGGAACACCTGTCGCTCATGTTGGTGATGACCAGGCCCAGTAAGTTTTCACCTCTGGTAGGGAGTTTACCAGCTAATCCAGGGCGTTTGAGTTGATGAATTCCAGGAAGCGCTGGGCCTGGGAGTTTGTACTTGAGTAGTTTTCCCAGTGAATGGTAGGGTAATTGAAATTGCCCAATATCAGGGTGCTCGGTAAGACCTTCATGTTTTCCAGTGTCTCCAGAAAGGTGGAGTGGTGGTCCTGGGTCATGGAGGGTGATCTGTAGCAGGCCACAATTTGCATTGCAGATTTGCCTGATGTTAGTTGCACATGGACGATCTCAGAGGTATAATGCTGCACCACTAACCTGGAGGTGTAGGTATCCTTAATGAATATGGATACACCCCCTCCTTTTGTATTTCGGGCCATGTTCTGTGGCCGAAACGTGTTGTATGAGTTGCAGCCCGGTAGTGCTGGGGTGCTCTCTGGAGCCTTGAACCAGGTTTCAGTCACTGCACAGATGTCTATGTTTTCCATACTGAGGAGTGCTTCGAGCGCGTGCATTTTGAGATTTAAACTCCTGGCATTTAGTAGCATAACCCCCAGTTTTTTGTTAATTGTGCTGTTTACGGAGGTGGGTTTGACTTTTGAGCCTTGCCTAAAAAAGGCACTATGGGGGCAGCAAGAGCCTTGGCCAGTATTCGAAAGCCTATGGGTGACAGATGCAAGCCATCTCTTTTGAAGCAACGCGGCTTGTCGAGCATGTTGTCCGAGGCTGACAGACACTGGATCCTGTTTGAATGACACCAGAAGCTTAGCTAATTATTGAAATTGATCATTTTTTTCTTTATAATGAGGTATCATTCTTGGTGAGAGCAGGATGCTTTTCAGGGTCAGGGTCATACCAGCCTGAGCTACATGATCAGAGAGCTCTTCTATGTCTCTTTTCATGTAGTCCAGGGAGGTACGTCTCAGGTCATTCACACCAACATGAACAATGACAGAGTCATATTTGTACTTGTTGTGACCTGAGTGCTTGTGTTATGTTGCGGATTCTGGCTCCCAACAGGCAGCTAACAGTAACCTTCTGCTTGTCCAGCCTAGTGAGTGGGACGTCAGTGTACCTGACTATAGAGTCACCTATTACTAGTGTGTTAGGTATGTTATTTCACCTTAAGGGCTGTGATTGTGCGGCACACTGATTTTATGTTTTATGTGTTGTCTGGTTTGTGACGGGAGGTGCAGGTTGTTTGGGTGTTTGCTTTGAAGGTCTCTGATGCTTTTGCAGGTTTTTATTTAGAGCCTCCGAGTATGATTTTGTGTATTTATGTGTATTTTTCACCAGTGCTGTTTTAGTAGGTCTGTGTGCGGCTGGAGGTGTGGTGCAAGTGTTAACCTTCTCCTCTTTGACTGTCTGTTCCAGTCTTGGGTGGAGACAGCTTAGCTTCCCCTTTGGCTATATAATTGCATCTGTTGCATATGTTAGTGTTTTGTGGTAGGAGGAGAGGGTTGTCTGTGTACATGAGGCAGTTGTAACATCCCCTCAGTATACCCAGATTCACCAGCTGGACTGGAGGGTACACTTGAAATTGCCCTTCAGTCATGCCTGAATAGTAGGGTGAGCTTCTTAGTCGCTTGGTTGGTGAGGGGTGAATAAAGAGCCTTGCCCTGCTTGGGCAATCAGTGTCAGGGTATATTAGTGCTTGCTATTAGGTTTGAACAAGTGCTGGGCTGTAGGATGCTTTTTGAGTGCTTAGGTTGAGAGTTAGACTAGTTTCAAGGGAAAAACTGAAGAGGAGACTTAGTGGAGCCAGGAATAATTTAACCGTAGCTAACCGGTGCGCAAAACCGTGCAAATGTGGTTTTTATTGTAGGGAAATGAAAGAGATAGAAATTAGCCCAAAATGGCCAATAAACTACTAACTTCTGGGCTGGAACCACGCCTCCAGGGACAGATAGGTTGCTCAATGCTCCCCTCTCTCACAGGTGAACAGAGAAACTTCCTTCTATCCAAGTAAGGTATGGGCAACTCAGAAACTAGTATCACAGCTTTGAATTCAGCACTAGCCTGAAAACTGGACTATACTAGCTTAGAAAGGTGGGAAACAAGGAATTTTTTTATTTTTTTTTTTGAAAAGGTAAGGCAAAAACTGTAAAAAGTACACTTAAAACAGCTTTAAACTACCACAAACGATCAGAAAAGGCCATTGCACTTTAGTGTGTAGCCTACAACAGTTAAATAAATTATTTAAACAAAAAACAACTTTGTAAAAGTGTAGGCAGTCAAATAACTACAATATATGAAAAAATCAAACTTTTAAATCGCAGTAAACACTGGAAAATCTGCGTTTAGGCGGAAAACAGTTAAGTACAGCAAGAAAGTACAGAAAACTGATACTTAATCACTCCAAAGTCTCTCTTCTAAGCTAGAAGGCTTGTATCAGTTTAAGGCTTTCTAGTGCTACCCTGTAGGTTGGTTACAGGAAAGATGGGAAACAAGCGCAAATGTGGTCTTTTAAACCAGAAAGTTGAAAGAGATGGACAAACTGTCCAAATGGTCAATAAACTACAATTTCTGGGCCAAGAACCTCTCCTCTCCTCTCGTGGGAGACAGGCTACCTAGTGCTTACCACTCCCACTGATAAGCTAGAAGGCTTTCCTCCAACACAGAAAGGCTTGTGGGGCTCAGAAGCTTACCAACAGTCCTGGATACAGCAACTCTGTATCTGGACCTGACTAGTTATAGGAAAGGTGGGAAACAAGTGCAAGTACGGCTTTTAAACCAGAACATTGAAAGAGATGGAAAAAACTGCCCAAACTACCAGTAGCTACAATTTCTGGGCCAGGAACCACTCCTCTTGTGGTAGATAGGCTACCTAATGCTTACCACTCCCACTGATGAGCTAGAAGGCTTCCCTCCAACACAGAAAGGCTTGGGACGCTCAGAAGTTTACAAAGAGTCGTGGATACAGCACATCTGTACCTGGACTAGACTAGTTACAGGAAAGGCGGGGAACAAGTACAAACGCAGGCTTTTAAGCCATATCTTCCCTTTGCTATTAGGGTGTAATTCAGGTGCTTAAAATGGTAACTGTACTCCCATCATTAACCTACACTGAGCTCAATTAGTACATAGAAATGTACCAAAATGGGTAAAATTGTCTTTTCTCTTTTCACACTTGGGTCCACTTTCCAATAATTCTTTCAAATTTTTTGTTTATAAATCTTGGCTGGACTCCCACTACCTTACTCTGTTCTACATTCCCTAAAATGATTTTCCAGTTTTCACTAATTATTTCTCTATTCATAGGCCCATCAGTACTAATAGGTACAGTAAAAGC
This sequence comes from Protopterus annectens, assembly GCF_019279795.1. Classification (NCBI taxonomy): domain Eukaryota; kingdom Metazoa; phylum Chordata; order Ceratodontiformes; family Protopteridae; genus Protopterus; species Protopterus annectens. The sequence goes on along the minus strand of NC_056732.1, from coordinate 295,652,235 downwards.
ATGCTTTAACATCTCTTCCCCTGCTCCATTACACTTGTTTATATCATTAGTCTGAAATCCAACCTTTAAAATAGGAGAAAACCTAGCCCTTCTGTTTTTCATAATATAATCAATAATTTTGTCTAGATTTCCTTGATTGTGTCCTCTATCAATAAATAACTGTTTAAGAAAATTTAATTCACTAGAAAAATTATTTTCATCACTAATCATCCTACTAAGCCTTATAACTTGTCCTTTAAAGACATTGATCTTCATATATTTTGAATGATAACTTTCAAAGTGTAGGTAATTAGTGAATTGTTTTGCGATTGATGTTACTACTAGACTCTCTTTTATTAATGTCAATTCTTATTTTAACATCAGGAAACTGTACTTCCGCTCCAATATATTACCTATGGTAAATTTGAGCCAAGTCACCGTCACATTAAATTCGCAAAAAAAATCCTCAAGCTGTTCTCTGCTACCTGCCCAAATAAAAAAACAGGTCATCAGTGTATCATTTATAGTACTGTACATACTTAAACAGTTCTAATTTTGTGAGAAATTTGAGTTCCCACCAGCACATAACCAAGTTGGCAAACACTGGTGCAACATGTGCATCCATTGCAACTCCACTTGTTTGTACGTAAACTCCCTCTCCAAACATAAAGAAATTTAATACTAGCTCCATAAGCTGGCAAACCACAAAAATGTCTTGTATAAGAAAATTCTTGTGTCTATCTAAATAACACCTCATAAATTCTATACTCTCTGCTCTCTGTTCTATTGCAGTGTACAATGAACAAATATCAAATGTACACAGCATGGTCTCATCCCCATGAAATTCATATAACCTGAACTCATCTAAAAACATCTATGAGTCTTTCAAAAACCATTTACTGTTCTGTACTATAGGATTAAGTATTTCTTCTAGGTCAATAGAAATTTTTGATGTTTTACTACGTGGAGCAAACACTATTGGTCTGAACGGGGGGTGTTCAACATCTTGATGTATTTTGGGAGTTCTGAACAATGTCCCCAGCTGTGGCTGTTCAACATTAAGAAATTCAAAAAGATCAATTGTGATGTACTGTTGATGTAATAAATCTAATAAAATTAGATCAACTTCTTGAAACTTCTTTCTAACTACATCTCTAGAAACCTTTCTGTATTTATTTGTATCAGCCAACATATTACCTGTGATTTCATTGTACTTGGCAACATTCATAATGACCGGGCCCTGCCCTTTGTCTGCTTTCATTAATCTGATGTCACTATAAGGAATTAATTGTCTCAAAGCCACAGTCTGTTTTTCCGTTAAGTTTCTTTCAAAGTTCATTTTATTATACCTACCAAAATTATATAAATTATAAATATCATTCTCACAAATCATGGAGAAGGTATTCAGCGTGTTAACTAATGGTGGATTAACATTACTTTTCTTTTTCTACTGACTGATGTTACTAGTAGGCATATCATGATAAAGATATTTCAAATGTAATTTTCTAACATATAACTTAAAATCCAGCTCAGTGTCTGTAATCTTAGCCCTATGTGCTGGTAAAAATGAAAAACCTTTTTTAAGAACTTCTATTTCATCTTCAGCAAACGTTCTATCACTTAAATTAAAAATCTCATACAAACAGGCTAATGCCCTTTGGTTTTTCCTTTTTTCTTTCCCACCACTGTAAATGCCTCCTGATTGGGAGGGGGGCTGCTGTTCCCACTTAACTGGGTGGTAAAAGGAGAACTTTCTTCACTACTAACACTAGAAACACTAGTCTCTCTACTGTTATTGTTCATAGGTTCATACTAGGCTATCTGCCCTAGGGCATTTATAAGCCTAGCCAGAGTGTGTTTGGCTTTCGCCACCCATTTTAAATTAATTTTGCTATGCCTTTTTTTGAGGTTAGTATACTGTGCCTCTGTCTAACAGTGACACAGAAGTGATAGCCGGGGTAAACCTACGATCTCCCATCCACTCATCAAGATTCCTCTTGAAGAGAGTCAATGTGGGACTCTGCCTAACCTGGACTGGGATTTTATTCCAGAGTGAAGGGAGCCTCTGGGTTATGAATCTGTCCCTCCAGCATGTCCTATTTATTTCAGTGCTGAGGTTCAAGTCTCTCAAGTGCGTAGCTCGATGGGATTTGGATTTTCTGAGGTGCAGCATGTTCATTAATTCCGGGTTGGACATGGCTTTATACGTCAGGCATAGATCGCCTCTGAGCAGGCGGTATGCCACTGAGTAGAGCTGGAGTTTCATTTAACCGGGCAGCATATGGCATCTGTTTGAGCCCTTTGATCCTCTTGGTGAGGTACTTTTGGGGTCTTTCCAGTTGCTGCAGGTGTCTGGTAAGGTACATCCCAAAAGGGGCATTGTACTCAATTATGGGCCTGATGAGGGATGAGTAAAGAGGCACGATGACCTCCCCTGATCTAGATGTGAATCCCTTCATGATTAGGTGGGCTATATAAAATGTTTTTCTAACCACTTTGGCCACGTGGTTGTCAAATGAGAGATTGCTGTCAACTTGGGACCCAGGTCCCTAATGACGACTTCTGTACTTAATGGATTACCACCTATGTGGTAATTTGTGGGCACTTTGTTTTTGCCAAAGGGGATGACTATCCACTTTTTGGCGTTTAGCTTGAGGCCATGGCTCTGGCACCAGTTGTCTATTTCTATGAGGCCCTTTTGGAGGATGCTTGTGTCGGCTGGAGAGTTGATTATGGCGCCCATTTTGCAGTCATCTGCGAACTTGGTCAGCCACAGTCCTTCCGTGTTGGCCTGTACCACCGAGAAATATATACCGAACAAGAGAGGTCCCAGGACTGAGCCTTGTGGGACACCACTTGTAACTGGTTTGGAGTCTGACATGGCTCCAGCAATTCTAACCATGTGGGTTCTGTCCTTGAGCCAGTTTGCAACCCATCTAGTGACATAGGGGTTTATATTTAAGCTGGTGAGCTTATCTATAATGCCCGAGTGGGGTATTGTATCAAAGGCTTTTGTGAGGTCCAGGTAGGCTGTGTGGACCACCTTCCCCTCGCCAATGGCCTTGGTGACTGTTTCAAAGAAATCAACCAGGTTTAAGAGGCAGGATCTGCCCTTAACAAAGCCAAACTGGGTAGGATCCAGTGTCTGTAGGTCCCCAATATCTTTATTTATGAGGTCCATGATGATCCTTTCCATAGCTTTGCAGACCAAGCTAGTCAGGCTTATGGGGCGATAGTTTCCAGGATCCGTTGAGGCACCACCTTTGTGGAGAGGGACCACTGTTGCTGTACGCCACTCTTTGGGTACATATCCTGTAGTAAGGCTAAGATTGAACAGTAGTTTTATGTTTGGGTTTAGCTCTTCTTGGAGTTCATGTAGGACGCAGTCTGGGACACCATCTGGTCCCATTGATGCTGTGTTTTTTGCTTTGGAGAGGGCGGCTCTTACCTGAGCATCTGAGATGTCAGGGGGGCAGCACTCTGTTGGGATAGATATTTGCCCTTTTGGTGGGGGAGAAGTTTGCACTGAACCTGTCAGCTAGGATGTTGGCAATGTCTGTGGGCTCGTGTATTTTTGTCATTTTGGACTAATTCTGAGCATATCTGGGAATTCCCACCCAGGTTCCTAACATAACTAAAGAAAGCCTTGTGATTATCCTTAGTGTCCTGTGCAATTTTTCTCTCGAAGCTGGCCTTAGACGATTTTATGAGTGCCCGTAGTTTTTGCCAATACTGATCAGAGATGCCTTCCCTTTTGGGATTTTGCTCTGTCATGTAGAAGCTTCCTCCTTCTATTGTATAGTTTGTTTATGGCTGGGGTCCACCAGATAGGACGCCTGCCTTTGGAGGATTGGGTCTTGGTTTTATTTGGGATTGCATGATCCATGCATTCCTGAAGGTGTTCATAGAATGTGTTTATAAAGGATTCTGCGGTCTGGGCAGATTTTCCACAGGCCCGGGCTTTGAAGGATTCGCCTCGGTTTTGAGGCGTGTGAAATTTGCTTTAGAGAAGTTTTTCACTGTGATTTTCTGGGCGGGGGTGGGGTCGGGATGTGAATATCCAGTGAGATTAGTTTATGGTCTGATCTTACCAGTGAGGGATACACTTCTGGTCTGGAGCATAGTGTCCCCATGTTGGTGATGATCAGGTCCAGTATGTTTTCCCCCCTTGTGGGAGTGGTAACAAGTTGTTCCATAGCATTTGAGTTTATAAATTCTAGGAACCTTTGGGCTAGGGTGTTGGAGCTAGAGTAATGCTCCCAGTCTATGTTTGGGTAGTTGAAGTCGCCCAATATAATGGTGTTTGGAGAGACCGTCATATTTTCCAGTATTCTCAGCAAGGCCGAGTGGGGTTCCTGTGTTTGGGAGGGTGGTCTGTAGCAGGCTATAAACTGGAAGGCAGTTTTACCCACAGTTAGTTGCACATGGATAGTCTCTGATGCTTCGTGCTGTGCCACCAACCTGGAGGTGTGGGTATCTTTGACGAATATTGATACTCCCCCTCCTTTTCTGCTTCGGTCCAAGTTTTGGGGCCGAAAAGCATGGTATGAGGTATAACCTGGTAGTGCTGGGGTGCTCTCGGGAACCTTGAACCAGGTTTCTGTTACTGCACAGATATCGATGTTCTCCATGCTAAGGAGAGTTTCGAGTGCATGCATCTTGAGGTTTAGACTTCTGGTGTTGAGTACCATTACTCTTAGTTTCTTATCCCTTGTGATACCGATGGAGGTGGGTTTGTCTTTTGAGCCTTGCCTAAAAAAGGCACTATGGGGGTAGCAAGAGCCTTTGCCAATATCCGAAAGCCCAGGGGTGACAGGTGCAAGCCGTCCCTAGCGAAGCATCGTGGCTTGTCGAGCATGTCATCCCAGGCTGACAGGCATTGGATCCCCTTTGAATGACACCAACACTTAAGCCAATTGTTGAAATTGATCATCTTGTCTTCATATTGTGGCATCATTCTTGGTGAGGGTAAGATGCTACTCAAGGTCAGGGTCATACTGGCCTGGGCTACATGCTCAGAGAGCTCCTCTATGTCTCTTTTCATGTAGTCCAGGGAGGTACGCCTCAGGTCATTCACACCAGCATGGACAATGACAGAGTCATATTTGTACTTGCCTTGGAGTGACCTGAGTGCTTGTGTTATGTGGCGGATCCTAGCGCCCGACAGGCAGCTCACCGTGACCTTCTCCTTGTTCAGCCTGGTGAGCGGGACGTCAGTGTGCCTGATGATAGAGTCACCTATTACAAGTGTATCAGGTGTGTTGTTTAGCCTTAAGGGCTGTGACTGTTCGGCACACTGGCTTTGTGAGCTATGTGTTGCACGTGTTTTGTTTTGGGGTAGCGGTTGCTTGGGTGTCTGCTTTGGAGGTCTCTGCTGCTTAGGAAGATTTTTATTTAGAGCCTCCGAGTATGTTTTTGTGTGTTTATGTTTTTGGTTTGTTGTCGTGGTAGGTCTATGTGAGACTGGAATTGTAGTGAGTGTGGTTTCCTTCTCCTCCTGATTGGTTACGCCAGTACTGAGTTGAGAGAACTTAGCCTCCAGTTTGGCTATATGGTTGCATCTCTCATATGTATTGGAATTTGTTGGGAGGAGGAGAGGGTTGTCTGTGTACATGAGGCAGTTGTAACATTGCCTCAAGATTCCCAGATTCACCAGCTGGACCGGAGAGGAGATTGACAACTGACCTTTGGACATGCTAGAATAGTATTGGGAATTCCTTTATAATTGAAAAAAAAGGCCAATGGGGAACAAGGTACTCAAGGGGAGTTTGTGAGGGTGTAGTGCTTTTAATTTTTTAGAGCTGACTTATATAATTGCTTTAGTGAGCAAGTGCCAGGTAACTTAAATGCAATGTGTTACAGGTAACTTAAATTCAAAAATGACAAACAGTAACTTTCTTTCAAGTGAAACAAGGAAATAAGTACAGTAAGCAATGCAGATATAACTAGGGATCCACAGAAGTGCTAAAAGGCCTTGTTTTAGGTGGAATTAGCATTTCAGGGAAATAAACAAACAACAAGCATACAAACTAAGCTAGATTCAGCAGGCCTGGATCTAGTCTATGCTACAGCAAACAAGGTGTACCAATTTCAGTAAGAAACAGTTAGAATATGCAGGCACTATAAGCCTTTAACCAGAAATTCCCTGCTCAGAAGGGCAGAGTCCAGCCTCTCCTCCCACAAGAGTGCAGACCGCAATCCTTCTTAATGTAAAATAACTGGCCTGAAGCCCAAGTGCTTAAACCAGAACTAATACACTTTTAGAATAACAGACACTGAGCTCTCAATCAGCAGTTCCCAACTTAGAAGGATGTAAGCTACCTGTCCTGCCACCACAGTGCAGGCCACAAACCTTCCTAATGTAAAACTGGTCTGAAGCCCAAGTGCTTAATCCAAAAGACTTAGAAATGATAGCTACACTTTAATCAAGTTACTACCAGCAGTAATAAATACAACTGAATAATTTAAAGAATGCCTGGATTAGTGCTCAAGTTATACAAACAAAGCTAGATTCAGCAGGCCTGGATCTAGTCTGTGCTACAGCAAACAAGGTGTACCAATTTCAGTAAGAAGCAGTTCAGATATGCAGGCACTATAAGCCTTTAACCAGAAATTCCCAACTCAGAAGGACAGAGTCCAGCCTCTCCTCCCACAAGAGTGCAGAACACGAACCCTCTTAATGTAAAATAACTGGCCTCAAGCCCAAGTGCTTAAACCAGAATTAATACACTTTTAGAATAACAGACACTGAGCCCTCAGTCAGCAGTTCCCAACTTAGAAGGATGTAAGCTACCTGTTCTGCCACTACAGTGCAGACCACAAACCTTCTTAATGTAAAACTGGTCTGAAGCCCAGGTGCTTCAACTAAAAGGCTTAGAATGAGTTACACCAAGCAGTAATAAATACAATTGAGCACTTTTAAGATGACGCAAAAACAAAATAAAGTAGGAAAAAACACAAATACAGTAAAAGTAGATAATTTTTTTTTTTTTTTTGTGGAAAGAGAGAAAGGAAAGAGAGAAAGGAGTAGCAGAAACTAAGCTGATTGGCCTTCTCAAATGCTCTCCCTGTACTGGGTAGAATGAGGTAATGACACTAGACTGGGAGGAGGGTCCCAGATCAAATTTACACTACGGGCGGGCAACTGCAAAGCCACCAACTATAAAAACACTATACCAACAGGAGCGAGGGTCCTTCCTTCGATTAGCTCACTGTAAAATGGCAGAACACTCACAACTGAGCTTCTTAGGTAACAGAAAGTTGAAACCTGAGACAGCTTTTAAGAAAGAAATCTCAAAAGAACCAATGAGGTGCTTAGTCTAAGCTGTAGTCCAGGAGACCTCAGTCAGCCAATGACCTCAAACAATTCTCTCTCACTGAAATGCCTGATGGCTTTGGCTAAAACAAGATGTCCCTGAATTATGTGCTCAGACACACAGCCTCCACAAACACTAGGCCCAAATACAAGCCTGAATATGGAAATGCTACAAATATCCCCACTACTTAGAACAAGCTACAGAAATGTTACTCACAGCTGAAAAGCAGCAGTGAGCCTTTAAATGAAAGTTTTAAACAGCTAAAGGAGCCACTAGAAAAAAGAGTTTAACTGCAACAAGTTATCATAAACAAACAACCCAACAGATGCTTAATAAGAGTGGACAATTTCCAGTTAATACCTCAAACACAGTGAAACTAGCTAGAAAAAATACACAGTACACAAAGTGCTATAAACAACAATGAAATAAAGAACAAAATAAGCAAAAAACAGGATACTTAATGTTATATATTATAGCTCCGAGTTTGCTGAGTGTCCTTCCTTCAATTTTGCATTGTCATATACACAAGTCACTGCACCCCAGGTACCAGTATGATTATATCTTTGTTTGTGTGGGTGTAAATGACCTGAGATGTACCTCATTGGACTATACGAAAAGAGACATAATGGATCTCTCGGAATGTGTCACAAAGTGGTACAAGCCTTGTATTGAGCAGTATTCTACCTTCACCAAGGTTGATGCCACAGTATGAAGAAAGATGATTGATTTCAATAATTGGCTTAGTTTCTGGTGTCACTCCAATTGCATACAGAATCTGCCAGTATGGGAGGACATGATCAACAGACCAAGTTGATTTGCCAAGGATGGGCTGCAGCTGTTACCCCCCCCCCCCCTTTGGATACTGACTAAAACTTTAGCCACCTTAATGGACCTTATTTTTTAGAAAATATCAAGAAGACAAAACAAGCAGCATAGTGTAAAAGTCTCTGAGCAACCTTAATGTGTTTTTTTCAGTGTTAGGAACCTAAACAAGAAACGCCACACCTACAAGCCCTCCTCACTCTGGAGAATGTAGACATCTGTGTCATGACAGAGACTTGGTTTAAAGGCATAGAAAGTACTCATGCAGTGCAAGGTTACATTGCCTTCCATGCATTTAGACCAGCAACAGTACAGACTGGGACCAAATGTAGAGGTGTCTCAATCTACGTTAGCAACAAGCATATCTGTAGGTTGATTAAACAGGGTGATACCATGGAGTTAATCCTTATGCAAGTCCCTTACCATATCATAGTTAGCTGCAGGTTACCATCTGTGCCCCTAGGGTCTCATGACTCTTATCTAAACCTGCTAGAGGTGCTCACCATCCTACCAAAGAACCCTGTCCATGGGCAACTGTAACTACCTCTCTGTAGACTGGGAAAAAACTTGCACTGCCTCAAAATTACAGGTACAATGCTTTCTGGACTTTATTAACACAAACATCCTGGATCAAATAGGGCAACCCCCAACCAGAGGCTGAAACAAACTGGATCTAGTATTCACCAGCATGAGAGTGTTGCACCCCCCATGTCATGTCCTCTCTAGCAAGGTCAGTTCACCAAGCTGTCTCCTTTGAAGTTAAAATCAACTCAGAATACACAGCTAAACCAATAACAGTAACTATTCTAAGGCAAACTACTAAGTGCCAGTTTGTGAAAGTTCATGGCTCCCCCTAACTCCAAGACCACAGCTACCTGGGCAGAATTATTCAGTCTCTCTATACAAACATGTAAATGGCTGCATAGAGGCTGCAGTACCTACTAAAAGTAAACCCGAAACAACCCCCACTGGTAGAATCCTCACCTAAACAGGGTATATAATAAAAGAAGAAAACTTGGCCAAAATCAGGAAGAGCAGCTACCTTAAAGACAAGTGTTCTGGTATACAAATAAACAAAAAACTAAGAGGTCTAATTAAGTCCATCAAGGCCAACCGCGAGATCGGGGTAGCTTCTCAGACCAAGGACAGTCACGAGGCCTTCTTCAGCTATGTGTGGAACCTTAAAGGTAACACACAACAGTGTGCTGAACTGGTGATGATTGGTACCACCTTTGCCAATCAGGGTGATGTAGCAAATCTGCAGGTTGATAAAATCAGCTAAGAATTCATACCCTACTCATCCCCAGCTCAACCAGGCAAAACTTCTCCAGCATACTATCCCCCCCATCTGTTAATAGGGACCAGGTGCAGGCTGCACTCACTGAAGCCAAGAACACTGTCTCCATGGGTCCCTGCAACATCCCCATTTGCCTCCTGAACAATGTAAAACATGACCTGTCGAGACCACTCGAGACACTCCTTTAATACAGCCTTGAAATACACATACACAAGGGTAGACAGTCACCTGACCCAGGGAACTACAGACCCATCAGTCTAACAAGCCTAATATGCAAAGCCATTGAATGAATTATCATGGAAATGATATAAAGGACTTTGGCAAAATACAGACACCAGACCCTTCCCAATGTGGCTTTGTTAAGAGGAAGATCGTGCCTACTTAAACTGGTAGTCTTCTTTGAGAGAGTCACCAAGGTAATGGAAAAGGGTAAAACCATACAAACTGCGTATCTTGGCCTAGCCAAGGCATTCAATGCAGTACCCCACTCAGACCTTGTTGACTAGCTTTCTGAGCGAAGCATAAATCTCTGTATAACTCACTGGATTGCTAGCTGGCTCACAGACAGGACCCAAGAGGTTAGGATTGGTGAGATCACCTCCACCAAAAGACCAGTCACCAGTGGAGTACCCCAGAGCTCCTTGTTCAACCTGCTCCTGTTTGGCATTTACTTCTTGAAATTCAAGTCTAATGTTCAAGGCCTCTGGCTCAACAAATTCACAGATAACTCTAATTTGGAAGTTATTATAGATCCCCCGGAAGACATCATCATCTTGCAAGTAGGTTTAACATATCAAACCACTGGTGCCATAGCCATGGCCTAAAACTCAGTGCAAAAAATGCATTATAATGCCCTTTAGAAAACTGTTAACCGAGGTTAATTATTCCATCAGTAAAACATCCCTAAGTGTCGACCCAGAAATAAGCGATCTGGGAAAATATGCAAACAGCAATCTTTCCTTTGACCAACATGTAGCTAAGGTAGTAAGAAAATTGTTCTATGTCACCCAATAGGCAAGGGTATGGCATCCATGTCCAAGGAAGTTAATACAATGCCCCCCTTTGATATCTTTATAACCAGACAGTTGGAATGTCCACAAAAGTTTATCACTAGGAGAATTCAAGGCATGAATACTATGCTCTACACTGATCTCCTAAAAGATCTGCCGCTATGTTAAGTCTGCTACAAACGCTGAGAGGCCATCTTTGCGTGGTTTACAGGGCTTCCTTAGACCCATTCCTGATGGATCTGTTACACGTGCAAAACAAACAGCAGCAGAAACACTAGATCCAGTGAGGTGAACTTCGCTTTTAACATAAACAGAATGTGCTGGAGAGACAAGATGCGTGTCCCAAAGGATCCCCCCACACTATGGAATAGGATCCCCATCTGTGTTAAACAGAGTTCATCTCTAACATTATACAAAGAAAACCATGACAGTTGGATGGAAAACTGTAAATTCACCCCCTGTTCTGGCCCCCGTATCCCTTATGGATAGAGGCCGTTAAGAAAAATATTATCCTAACCCCCATAAATCCTTAGTTCCCTACTAATATGCCCCGCCCCCAGTATAAATGCCCATGACACTCAGGATCCAAATGATTTGAGGTGCATGGCTAGGCTTGTAAGGGCCCTAGTGGTTGTTAGCTTAGCAACAACCTATGAATGTATACAGTGATATTGACTGCACAACTGTACTTTCATCAGCAGCAACAAAATACAATAGTGAGGGCCTTCCAAAATGCTTTAGGTTACTTGTCCTCTTATTTTCTGTTGGTTTTGTTAGTTCTTATGTAGTGCTGCAAATGGGAACTATAGTACACTCTCAGAAAATCATGGAATTAGTCATGAAGTTTCCCAAGAACAGTAGTCCCTCTTCTTGTTGTGTTGGTGTAACATAGAAAGCCTTTCTAAAGGTATGCCCTATGTTACTGTAACCAGTAGCACAGCATAGGTGAATCAAGCTGTGTTTGGGCAGCTCATATCAGTCACATGTCTGTGCAAGTTAGACAAATGCAATAAGAAAAGTCTATACATCTGCCTACAAGAAAGAAAAACAGTTTCCAGAACCCTTTTAACTTTTCCAGGCAATTTCCTTTTGGGGCACTTCAAGTCAATATAGATAATGCTACAGTAGCATTGCCAGGATTCCTAACAAACAGACCTATAAGATGGATACCTTCTCGTTCTCATGGGCTGGAATGTTACTATTTACCTTTCCATAGATACCAAGGCTTCTTAAAAAGATCCAGAAGGACTCTCCAAAGATAGTTGTTCTGGCTGCCTTATGGCCCAGATAGCAGTGGCTTTTCCTGTTTCTAAAACTGACCTATGCAGTTGCTGCAAGCTTACACAGAAGCTGGATTTACTTACACAGGGGTTGTTTGATACACTCCATCATGAAAACACTTCACTTGACTTCCTGAATAAGCGTTTTGATACCTTTTAAGTACCTTTTATTCTTAGGATATGCAGCAGGTATTAAAGGAGGCAGAAAAACCTGCTACTAGAAAATCATATATAAATAAATGGACAATATTTTCTAGTTGGTGTCAGTCTAAAAACCAGGACCCTTTTAAAGTCAGGATGCCTCTGGTTCTTGATCATTTGTGTGTGTTGCTATCCTTTGGCGCCTCTTATTTATTTGTTTATTTATTTATTTGATTGATATTTGTTAACTAGGATAGCCCAACTGATCAAAAGCCCTTTTTCAGTGGAGGCCCGGGACAAAAAGCTCCATAGTAGAACAAGTAATAGCACCACAATGCCTAGTAAGGTACAATACTAGAACACGTAAAAACTATGTGCAGGCATATCAGATATGGCACAGTAATACACAGATCACAATGGCTAGTAGGATACAAGAGTAAAAAGCATTAAAACTATATGCAGACTTGACAGAAATAACACAGTATTGCACACATCAATTTTACAGTGATTTTTGGTCTAACCAGAGGTTCAAGCAGATGTATTTGGCAGTATTTGTTATTTGTTAGCTAGTGAACAGGGAAGAAATCCTGCCAGTAGAAAGTTAATTAGGAGAGGAAAGAGCTAATAGAATTGGGTATCAGCAAGTATGTAAGTTTTGATGGGAGGTAGGGTAGGGGAAATAGGAATATAGGAGAGTTAGGTAAGTAAGAGGAAGAAAAGATACAGATACTGAGGAGGTTGGGTAAGGAGTATAGTGGAAAAGAATACGAGGAGAGCTGGGCTAAGAAGAAGCAGAGAAGATGAAATGTAAGAGAATATATAAAGCTGTGTTAAGAGAGTGACAGCTGGAATACTGAAGGAGGGTAGAGAGTTCAAGTAGGATATTTGCAATGACTCTTATTCTTCTATTAAGATTAATCTTTCAACCATTAATGCTTATTTATTTATTATATATTATAAATCTGAGATTTTAGTGTCTGGAATTATTCCCACTATTCCAAGATGCATCAGTCTCAGAGTTCATATGTGTAAGTTGAATGAGTGTGGGGGTAGACTCTCACACACCTTAGGGAATGGATGGGTTAAAAGTATAGCAGTGAATTGATGATGTTCATCGTGCATACAGCTGCAGTCATAACAGATGGGTTTTCCTGCCATCAGGCGGGTCCTCGGTCGGCCGAATTCCAAAGTCTAGGTCTGGCGTCGGATGTCGTCGCTTCTTCCCTAACGTCAGTGTGACAGGGGTATAAAAGAACCAGCCAATGCCATTTTCTTCAGTCTTTCTTGCCGCGTGGTGCCCGAAGCAGAAGCAGTTCGCAAGTGCCGGTCGGCCAGCTCCTGAGATTACGAATATTTTTCAACCGAAGACTTCTTGAAAGCTAAGTACCCCATTGGGGAAACTTTTCTTGCCTCAGACCGATGTCAGACAAAGTTAATAATTGCATTTCATGTGGGAAGCAAATACCGCATAAGGATTTCCATTCCATCTGCATTCCTTGCTTAGGCCCAGACCACGACGTCTCGGCCTGCCGTTTTTGTGCTGCATTCAACAGACGCACTATTAAGCGTCGGGTGGAGTTCGCCCAACACTATTTTGGCAAAAAATTTAATTACATTATGTCGTCGGATACTCCGACTCCGGTTTTGAGTAAAAGACGCAAAGATAAGGACCGACATACAAGGTCCGCGACTTCTACCGACACCACGCTAAAGCTGACTACAGGTGCTCCGGTTCTCAGCGAGGCGCCTACGCAGCCCCTGACTACCGATGACACTTCATTAGCGGTGTCTTCTGTGCCCGAGGTCGCAGGTTCTTCGGCCCACACCCCGACTACAGATACCGAAGCCACTTTTGGCGGGGAAACTCAGAGTTTAGACAGGCCTGCCACCTCTCAAGGTGTCTTCAGGCCTTCTTCTTCTTTTTCCATTAAGGCTTTCACTAAATCTAAAGCAGCCATGCATACTAAAAGACAAGTTCCACAGGGCCCCTCTCAAGGCCCCATGCCTAAAAAGCAGATACTCAAAATGGCTGAGGATTTGATTACTCTTATCAGGGGTTCTCAACCCCCCTCGGACAAAAGTCCCAGAGTGGAGGAAGAATATCCTTCCTCGGCCCAGGCCTCCATTACTTCAGAACATTCTGAGGACCAGGAACATTCATACTCCCCCTTTGAGGATTCTGATGCAGAGGAGTCCATTCCCTCTGTCTCCCCCCCTGAGGATTACTCCTTTGGGGAAACCTTGCATACCTTGAGGGAACACTTCCACTGGGAAGGCCAAGAGTACTCAGACTCCAAGAAAAGGCTCAGGGATTTCCTCTTGCTCCCCCAGCACAGGTCTCTGGCTATACCTCCTGTCTTAGACATTCTAGATGATGTGTATTCAGAGGCCAGCCTTAACCCAGATTCTTTAGCCCCAGCTGCAGTCAAGCCTGACAAGTATTACCGGGTTCCTGATTCACACTAATTCCTATACAAAAGCCATGCGGCTGACCCAAGGGAATTAAGGCATCCACTGCCAAAAATCCTTTACCTTCAGAGAGAGATTCCAGGGCTTTAGAAAGGTGGGGGAAGAAGGTATACACCTCGGCCACCTTAACCATGAGGGCATTAAACTGTCAGTTCCATATGTTAAAGTCTCAACAGTTTTTGTTATCGCAGTTGAAAAGCAAAATGTCACAACCTGAACAACCAGACTTGAAGGAGTTGCAGGATTTGTTGCATAGTGCAGAGCAAGTGGGTAAACATACCTTGCAATGTGGTTTTGATGCTTTAGAGGCCTCATGTAGAGCTGCTGTTACAGGATCAGTCATATGTAGACATGCTTGGCTCAAAGAGCAAACTTTACCAGATCATGTCAAAGCTAAATTACTAGATGCACCTCTTCAAAAAGATGTATTGTTTGGTGTTAAAGCTGAGGAGGTATTAAAGAAAATGGAGGAAAAGGCCAAATCAATGCAAACAGTGAAAGATTTCCTACAGGTACAACCTCCACGTTTCAGTAGAAATTGGCCTTCAAAAAATGGGTCCTTTCCAGCCATGGACAGACCTCAAAGAGGTAGATACAGGCGCCTGAGGGGTAGAGGGCAATCTCAAGGATCATTTAGAGGCAGACAATGGCAAGCACCTACACCAAGAGGTGGTGAGGATAGTTCACAGCCATTCAGAAAGCAGAACCAATGACTTTCCCCTTTGCATGCCAAGCAAGACTCAAATGGCAGCACCTTTAGGCGGAAAACTGGCATTATTTTCAAAAAATTGGCATATTGTCACAAAAGACAAATGGATCCTGGACATTATAGACAGAGGCTACAGATTCCACTTTCACACCCTTCCAATAATGAGAGGCATGCCAAACCTGCCACACAATCAAAGGGCAGAGGCACAAAAACAAATTTCAGATCTCATGGACATGAAAGCTATTCAAGAGGTACCTACACAAGAACAGGGTCAAGGTTTTTATTCCAGACTATTCCTGGTACCAAGGAAGGGCAAAGATTGGAGACCTATTTTGGACCTATCCATCCTAAACACATATTTACTTGTACCAAAATTCAAGATGCTCACATTACAGCAGCTTCTTCCCATGCTGGGAAAGGAGTCTTGGCTGGTAACATTGGACCTCAAGGAGGCATACCTGCATGTCCCAATCAGACAAGATTGCAGAAGATACCTCAGATTTCTTGCAGGTTCAACCCACTGTCAATTCTCTGCATTGCCCTTTGGCTTATCTACTGCGCCCAGAGTGTTCACGAAATGCCTGGCATCAGTGATTGCCTTCTGCAGAATTCAAGGGATACAAATATACCCATATTTGGACGACTGCCTGATCCATGCGGACAGCAAACACATTCTTCTGAAACACCTGGCGTTTGTAATAATGTTGTTGAATTCTCTGGGATACACAGTCAACAAAAAGAAATCAAGACTAATACCCTCTCAAACAATAATTTTCCTGGGTGCCAGCTTGGATACAAACACCCAGATGGCCTGCCTCACGCCAGAGAAACAAGGGCAACTAACTCAATACTTCAGAAAACTGGCAACCTTCACCAGGCTGACTGCAAGGAAAATCCTGCAGGCTCTGGGATTCATGGCATCTTGCATCCTGCTAATCCCTTGTGCAAAGCTGCATATGAGGAAACTTCAATGGTACCTAAAAACTTATGGTCTCAACACAGCCACAGTTTGGAAACAATTATACCACTGATTCCATGTCTTCAAAAGGAATTTCTGTGGTGGGCTCAAGCATGCCAAAGAAATATAGGTCTCCCATTCTGCAAGCCTCAGGCAAATCAAGTCATCACAAATGACGCCTCGGACTACGCCTGGGGGGCGCAGATGACAGATCGGTGCATTCAGGGCAAATGGTCACAAAAAGAAAAGCACCTACATATCAATCAAAAGGAAATGCTAGCAGTAATAAATGCTATTATGGCTTTCAAAGACCTACTGCATCCAGGCCAGCTATTGATAAGGACAGACAACACCACAGTGATGTGGTACATAAACAAACAGGGAGGAACCCATTCATATCCCCTATGCAGGCTAGCCATGTCTCTTTGGAACATGGCTCTGGAATTACAAATCCAACTTCAAGCACAGTTCCTGCCAGTCAAGGAAAACACGCTGGCAGACAACCTGAGCAGAAATATGACAGATCCACACGAATGGAAGTTGCATCCTCAAGTTTTTACAAAGATAATTCAAGCATGGGGAAGGCCAGACATAGATCTCTTTGCCACCCACAGAAATTGCCAATTGACAAAATTCTGCTCGAGGACCTTTCATCCACAAGCCTGGAAAGTGGACGCACTCTCTTTCAGTTGGACAACAATGACAGTTTATGCCTTTCCACCTCTTCCTCTGCTGCCCAAAGTTCTATTAAAAGCCAGAGCGGACAGACCAAAGATGATTCTCATTGCTCCAGACTGGCCAAGGCAACACTGGTACCCTCTCCTGAGGAGCCTGACGCATTCCCCACCATGGATCCTGCCTCTAATGCCTCTCCTACTGACTCAGCACAACTTCAAAACTCTTCACAGTCAGCTGAAAACACTCAATCTAGCCGCATGGAGGATTCCTTAAATCCACAACAGACCCAAAACTCCAAGGAGGTGCAGGATGTCATTTTGGAGGCCAGAAGACCTTCTACTAGAAAAGCCTACTCCGCAAAATGGAAACGGTTTTGTGCTTGAAATCAGAAAAAGGGTCATAACCCTGGAATACTGAAGTTACCTCAAATATTACAGTACCTAGCTGAGATGCTAAGCAGTGGACTTTCATTCTCCTCCATCAAAATCCATGCCTCAGCCATTTCTGCAGAGTACAACACTGATCCTCCTTTATTCTCTCACCGTCTCTTAAGACAGTTCCTCAGAGGGGCTAAGAATATAAAACCCCCAAGGAAGCAGCCAGTACCTGCTTGGGACCTCAATTTCATTCTAGAAAAACTGACCCTGCCTCCTTTTGAGCCAGCTGCTTCAACAGAACTGCAATATTTGTCATGGAAAACAGCCTTCCTTCTGGCCATCACCTCAGCACGTAGGGTTTCGGAACTACAAGCCCTCATGGCTGTGCAGCCTTTCATCATTTTCCATCAGGGCAGAGTTTCCTTATGAACCAATCCTTCCTTTATGCCAAAGGTAGTATCCAGGGTAGCCTTGAATCAGCCTATCCACTTACCTACCTTTTACCCTAATCCACAAAACAAAGGGGGGAGAGGTTATTACATTCCTTGGACATTCACAGACAGCTCCGTTATTATTTGGACAGAACAAAGACTTTCAGAAAATCAGAGCAACTCTTTGTATCCTATGCTACAGGTGCTCAAGGGAAGCCTATTTCCAAACAGACAATCTCAAAATGGATAGCCCACTGCATACGCTTTTGTTACTCTTTTCATGGTAAAATTGTACCTACAGGCATCAGATCTCACTCCACAAGGGCCACAGCTGCCTCTGCAGCTTTCCTCAGGGGGGTTCCTACCAGAAATATTTTGGAAGCAGCCACTTGGAGTTCTGTTCATACTTTCTCCAAGCACTATCACCTACCATTATACTCCAAATCTAGAGCGGGCTTTGCCACTGCAGTCTTGCAGGGCATCCTGGCTCTCCTCCTAGTTCCACTTAGTGCCTTCCACCCTTTATTAGCTTTGGGATTCTACCCATCTGTTATGACTGCAGCTTTATGCACGATGAACATAGTACAGTTTTGTACCTACCATAAATGTAGATGTTCGAGTGCTAATACAGCTGCAGTCCAGGTCCCCCCCCCCTCCTGGGACAGGCCTAATGGCTAACACCCCCACATACAACCTCATGGGGGTATTCTTTTATGGTGTATTTGCTTGCAACCACTGTTTTTTGATTATATTGCATTGCATTATTACATAAATTTATGTTTTGCCTTCCTTCTGGGGGCACCTGACATCTGGGGCAAGAAAAACTGAAGAAAATGGCGTCGGCTGGTTCTTTTATACCCCTGTCGCACTGACGTCAGGGAAGAAGCGATGACATCCGACACCGGACCTAGACTTTGGAATTCGGCTGACCGAGGACCCGCCTGACGGCAGGAAAACCCATCTGTTATGACTGCAGCTGTATTAGCACTCGAACATCTACATTTATGGTAGGTACAAAACTGTACTTTTCTGATAGGGAGCAATGGATCCACATACATCCTGTTTACTGTGGTTTGACTTGCCTCACAACTGTGTTCTCTGCTTGTCGTGGATATATGTTTTTCCAGCAGACAGTTTGCTTATGAGCAGTTAAGTCTGATGCCGGACGAAACACTTCATTATGATTGATGTGCAGATATTTGTTGAGGAATTTATTTTTTTGTTTTGTTTTTGCATTTGTACAAGTCAGCACTGTAATGTAAGCATACATGACTTCCATGGCTAGATATGAGTTTACACCATAGTCTACTACACCACTGCACAGTTTTGGAAAATGCCAAGAAACCGAGTCAGGCAGGTGCATGATAGGGTGTGGTGTAATTCAGCATCTTCTAAGACTTGCGCATCACCAAGCTTTTCACTTTCTGTTTCTGGAAAAAATGCTGAAATATTAAATAGCCAGACACTTACATTTGTATGACATTTATTAAAACATTTTTTTCTAGTCTTGTGCTTTGATCTGTGACACCTTGCATACTAGCTGTCTTCGTCTGATAGCGTAGGATCATAGAATGTTACTAGGGTAATGGCCCTACTGCCCATATAAGCCTAGCCAAGTTCTACCCTTATTTTTATGATCAGCACCTATTGCCTATGTCCAAGAGGGACACAGGTGGAACCCCCGGGGTGAATTTATGGTTACCCATCCAATCATCCAGATTGCATTTGAAGAGGGCCAGTGAGGTGCTCTGTTTGACATGAACTGAGAGTTTGTTCCAAAGGTGTGGCAGGCTCTGGGAGACTATCTGTCCCTCCAGCAGATTCTTTTAATGTTACATACCGGGTTAAGGTCTTCAGAGCGAGTAACCCATGTACTATTTGACTTAGATATGCAGCATTTCCAGTAAAACAGGGTCAGAGAGTGCCTTGTATGCAAGACAGAGATTGACTCTGAGTAATCTGTATTAAACAATAAAGTGACAGTGATTTCAGATGATCCACATAAGACAGATGCTGAAGACCTTGAATTTTCCTTGTGAAGAACCTTTGTGGTTTTGCCAATTGCTGTAGGTGCTTGGAAAGGCACATACCAAAAGGGGTGTTGTACTTAGTTATTGGCCTGATGAGGGAAGAGTACAGGGAGGTTATAACTTTTTTTCTGGAAGCAATGCCCTTACTTATGAGATGAGCAGTATAGAATGCCCTTCTTGCCACTGTGGAGACATGGTGGTCAAAGGTAAGGTTGCTGTCAACCTGTGTGCATAGGTGTCTCAACAATGAGTGCATACTTAAGGTGTTGCTATTAATATGGTAGTTAGCAGGAACATCACTCTTACGGAAAAGGATGATATACATTTTTTGTATTGAGTTTAAGGCCATAACTTTAGCACCAATCATTTGTTTGTTTAAGACCTTCTTGTAGGATGTTGTCATCATTTGGAGATTCTATGACTGCTCGCAGTTTACAGTCATCAGCAAACTTTGTCAGCCACAGACCTTTAGTTTTTGCTTATACTTTGGAGAAATAGATTCCAAACAGTAGAGGTCCCAGGACTGATCCTGTGGAACACCACTGGTTACAGGTCTGCTGTTGGAGGTGGATTCCCCTATTCTGAGCATATGGATTCTGTCAGTGAACCAGTTAGTGACCCATCTAACATTGTAAGGGTTGATACCTAGCTGAGTGAATTTGTCAATGATGCCTGAGTGGGGGATAGTGTCAAACACCTTGGCTAAGTCTAGGTATGCTGTAGGCACAGATTTCTCCTCATTCACAGCCCTGGCGACTCTCTCAAAGAAGTCCACCAGGTTTAACAGGCATGATTTCCTTTTGACAAATCCAGTCTGAGTAGGGTCAAGTGTTTGGAGATTACCTGTATCTTTGTTGATGAGCTTCATGATGATTCGCTCCATGGCCTTGCAGATAAGGCTTGTCAGGCTAATATGTCTATAATTCCCGGGGTCAGTGGAAGTGCCACCTTTGTGCAAGGGAAATAATGGTAGCCATTTTTCATTCAGCTGGGACAAAGCCGGTGCTTAGACTATGTTTGAAAAGAGTATCCAATAATGTTGCTAATTCTTGTTGGAGCTCATGTAGGATGCATCCTGGGATGGTATCACGTCCATAGATGCTGTGTTTTTGGCCTTAGGAAGGGCATTTATGACCTGCTCTTTAGAGATTCAAGGTAGGGGACAGGTGATAGGGATGTCATGGGGTACTTGTGGCGGGGACAGGGGAGTGAAGTTTTCACAGAACCGCTTAGCCAACAGGTTAGCTTTGGCCACAAACTCAGTATATTTGATGATATTATGTACCAGTTTGGCACAAATCTGGGCCTTTCCTTTTAGGCTATGGATGTAAATGAAGAATGCCTTATGGTTGTCCTTAGTTGAGGAAGCTAATTTGGATTCATAGTTTGCTTTGGAGGACTTCACAAGGAGTCTTATTCACTTCTTTAAGCTAAGGAGAGTGTGTTTCCAGTTTAGGGCTTGCTCCCTCTTACTCTTAGACAGCAATTTCTTCCTCTTAGTGTAAAGCCTGTTAATGTTAGTTGTCCACCAGGCAAGTTTGCTCTTCCTTGAAGAGCTTGTTTTGATCCCATCACGGACGGCCGAGTCAGTGCAGTTATACAGGTATTTGTATAAAGCATTAGTGTAGAATTCTGCATAGTTGCCAGTTCCATCTAAGGGGGAAGGTACAGTGAAGCTATTTATAGTATCCTGTAAGAGGTTATAATCTGCTTTGGAGAGATTTTTAGTGTAGTTGCTGCTGGGGGGGGAGGGGTCAGGTGTAATAGCTACTTTGAATGAGACTGATTTGTGGTCAGATCTCACCAAGGAAGACCTCACGGTGGGGGTGCTACAGTGGCCCCCCCATATTGGTAAGCACCAGATCCAGGATGTTGGCACCCCTTGTGGGGATGTCAATCATGGCATTGGAGTTAATGAAGTCGAGGAATCTTTGGGCAAATGAGTTTGAGCATGAATAATTTAACTAGTCAATGGATGGGTAGTTAGTCGCCCAAAACCATGGCATTCAGATGTGCCTTGATAGACTCAGTAGATCCAAATAGGCAGAAGGGGTGTCCTGATTCATGGAGGGGGTCCTGTAGCTGACAGTGACTTGAATAGGTGTCCTACCAACAGTTAATTGCAGCTGAAGTATCTCCAGGGAGTCATACTATTTAACCAATCTGGAGGTGTATTTATCTTTAATGAATATTGATACACCGCCTCCTTTAGTTTTCAAACCCTCAGTTTGTGGTCTGAATGTGTGGAAGGAGGTGTAACCTGATATGGCTGGGGTGCTCTCCACAGCCTTGAACCAGGTCTGTGTGATTGTACAAGTGTTTGCGTCTTCCAAGGTGAGGACTGCTTCCAGTGAGTGCAGTTTTGTGTTGACTGCTAGCGTTTAGCAGCATAAACTTGAGGTTGCTTTTAGATGGGGTTTTTACATTGGGGATTTTGTCCTTGAGACACTGCCTAAAAAGGCATTATGGGAGTGACGAGCCTTAGCCAGTAGCCGAAATCCCAGGAGTGACAGATAAAGACCATCTCTGGCAAAGCATTGAGGTCTGTCGATCATGTCATCCCAGGCTGACAGATGCTGGATCCCCTCAGAATGACACCAGAAACTAAGCCAATTATTGAAGTCAGTCATTTTCTGTTTGTATTGAGACATCATCCTAGGTGAAGATAAAATGCTGCTTATGACTAGGGACATACTGCCTGAGACACACAGTCCGAGTGTTCAGTCATGTCTCTCTCTATGTAGTGCAGAGAGGCAAGTCATTCACACAACATGGACTATGATGGAGTCATAACAGTACCTGTTGTTGAGAGACTTCAGTGCATGTGTGATATGGTGTATCCTGGCACCTGACAGACAGCTGACCTTGACCTTTTCTTTATCCAACCTGGTGAAAGGGACATTTGTGTGTCTCACGATGGAATCACCTATGACTAATATGTTTAGTTTTGTGTTTTGCCTTAAGGGCTTGACAGGGGAGACACTGGTGCATGAGCTGTTGTGTATGTTGTGTTCTGCAGAGGAAGTATTATGTGCAGCAGCTTGTGTTTGGGAGGTCTGTGGTGTTTAGGTATGTTTCTGGTGAGGACCTCCACCTATGTAGGTATGTATGATGTGGGTTTGGGTGGAGTACGAGGTGAGTTGTGCATGATGACAACCCGCTCATTGTTGTATGTACTGACTGGTGTGTGAGAGAACATGGATTCAAGGTTTTTAATATAGCTGCATCTCTCACATGTTGAGTTTGTGTGGACTATGAGTAAAGGGTTGTCAGTGAACATGAGGCAGTTACTACACTGCCTCAGGATGTCCATGTTGACCAAGCTGGCTGGAGAAACTGGAAAATTGTCCTTCCATAGTGTTGGGTAAATTTATATGGTCAGGAAAAGAGGTCACACTTAGGAATGGCTAGTGGGTGAGAGGTGTGTTGGTACCTCTGAGGCTAGGCTTAGTTTTCCACCTAATAGTAGAGCAGGGCCATAAAAAACTCCTGAAGGACCACAAGCAAAGTGCTAAGGAAAAATTTAACAAGCAAAACGTTTGCGTTTATATCCACCAAGAGTAACCACCGTTATGTGTCAGTGCATGATGGTGCGCTACATGCAAACAAGCGCAAACATGAGGCTTAAATAAAACAAGAAATAACCCTTTTAACTCAAACTAGGCAGTTGGGACAATCTGTCTGAGCACTAGTCCAATCACCCTCTATTAGGTGGGACCCAGACAGCACTCTCCTCCCACAAGGGTGCAGAAGGACCTTCACCAACAAGATGGCTTGAATTTGATGCTCAGAAGTAACATAACAGACCCAGAAACAGCAAACTTAGAACTGAGCTGTGCTACAGCTGAACTAGTACATTATACAGTAAAATGTGGCAAAAAAAAAACAGTTCAGACAATTTGGACAGTAGAATGCAGATACAAGTTAAAAGTGCAATATAAGATCAAAAACAGGCACTTGCAGTTAAATGGAAGCAGCAACGGATGCCTCAGATCTTTCAGTATCTCAGTGAAGAACTGGTTTGTAGTGCTCAAGTGATACCAGTCTAGATTCAGCAAATCTGAATCTAGCCTATGCTATAAAATGCAGAAGTACTAGAAATTCAAAGTGCATAAAACCAGTCACAACAGCAAAAAAACAGTTTAAACAAAGCAGCAGTTTCCAGCTTAGAAGTGTGTAGCCCAAACTCTTCTTCCACAAGAGTCTAGACCACAAACCTTTTTAATGTAAAACAGCGGGATGTTCGTGTTTCACTTTTGCAGTCCTAACAAATGGGTTATCCG
Source organism: Protopterus annectens (assembly GCF_019279795.1). Classification (NCBI taxonomy): domain Eukaryota; kingdom Metazoa; phylum Chordata; order Ceratodontiformes; family Protopteridae; genus Protopterus; species Protopterus annectens. The sequence goes on along the minus strand of NC_056732.1, from coordinate 295,628,455 downwards.
GCTCCCTGTAGCCCTCAGTCGGCCAGAATATCAAAGGTAAGTAAAAATGGCATCAGTTGTAAAGGACGTTGGGGGTGTCCGATACAAAAGAAGGCAGCCAACATCACTTCCTCAGTCTTCCATGCCGCGGAGCCCGAAGCAGAAGCTTTTCATACACGAGTGCCGGTCGGCAGTTTACCTTTGTTGGTTTCTGACTACAAGAGTTGAAGTCTACTACAGCTAAGTACCCCGTTGGGGATCCTCTTTTCTTGCCTTAACAAATGTCAGAAAAAGTTAATAATTGCCTTACTTGTGGAAAGCAGATTCCCCATAGAGATTTTCATTCTTATTGCATTATTTGTTTAGGCCTTGACCACGACGTTCCCAAGTGTGATCTCTGTGCCTCCTTTAATCCGCGTACCATCCGCCATTGGGCTAAGATTTTGGGTAGGCATTTTGGAGTTTAGCCCAAGTTCATTGCTATGGCGTCCGCCGGTCTTCAGGCTTCGGATGTTCCAAAGAAGCGTAAGGATAAGGACCACGACAGGCCTCAGAAAGCTAAGTCCTCGGATGAGGTTAAGTTGGTCGTCATTCAGGCGGTAACCAGTGAGATGCCTTTGCAGTCCCTGCAGTCTGCTGATGTACAACCGCAGGCCTTGATTGAGTCCGAGTCCTTTGGGCCTTCAGCCTCCGTTCTGCCTTCCGACCTGTCGCCAGTTGCCTCTTCTGCTGGAGCCGGAGCCGCTAAGCTGACTCTGGTGTGCGAGGCCTCCTTTTGCGTTCTGACAGCAAACTTCTTCCTTCAACCTCTGCTGCAACTTCAGCAGTTGCCAGGCCTCCCAAATCCTTCAGGCTTACAGGTAAATCTTCCATTCGTAAGCCTGTGAAAAGGCAGGCTCCAGCTTCTTCTCGTTCCCCTCAATCCCAAATGGTTAAAATGGCTAATGATTTGTTGACTCTTATTAGGGGTTCTCAGCCTCCTCCTTCTAAAAGGAGTAGGGATGTTTCCCTGAGGCTTTGTCCTGCTCAGGTTCTGATTCTTCCAGCATTTCTGCTGATGAAGTGGAATTTTCTCAGGCTTTTTCTCCTTTTGAGGATTCAGATGCAGAGGAGTCCATCCCTTCGGCCTCTCTTCCTAAGGATTTCTCTTTTGGTGATACTTTAAATACCCTCAGAGAACAATTTAAATGGGAAAGTCAGGATTAGCCCCAATCCAAGAAACAGATTAGGGAGTTTCTGGATTTACCTCAGCATAGGCCTCTTGCTATTTCCCCTCTGTTGGAAGTTGTTGATGATGTTTTTCTGGAAAATTCCTTGTCTCCAAATTCGGTTCCTCCTGCTCCCGGGAAACCTTATAGGTACTACTGAGTCTGTGATTCTCATCTGTTTCTTTTCATGAATCTGTTGGCGGATCCAGAGGTTATTTCTCAGGGCCCCAAAGGAGTTAAGGCCACTGTTACCAGGAATCCTGTTCCCTCTGACAGGAGTCTAGGAACCTAGATAGGTGGGACAAGAAGGTTTATACCTCTGCCACCCTTACTATTAGGGCTACCAATTGTCTATTTCATATGCTGAAGTCCCAGCAGCACACCTTGGAGGCTATTAAGACTAGGATAGTGAGTGTACCACTTTTGGCAGAGAGTAAAGACATGCAGGATTTACTCAATTCAGCCAGTCTGGTCAATAAGCATTCTTTGCATTGTGGTTTTGACATCCTTGAGGCCTCCAGCAGGGCTACGCCTACTGGATCTCTTATTAGAAGGTACGCTTGGCTCAGAGAACAGCCTCTTCCAGAACCTGTCAAGGCTAAGCTTTTGGATGTACCTTCACATAAAGACAGTCTTTTGGCAGCAAAGCATAGGAGGTACTGAAGAAGATTGAGGAAAAGGCCAAGTCCATGCAAACTGTTAAGCATTTTCTGCAAGTTCAACCCCCTTGCTTTAGCAGGAATTACCCTTCCAAGAGTTGGACCTTTCCTGATACCAGCAGACAGAACCTTTCCAGGACTAGAGGTTACAAATCTTCTAGGGTGCAGAGGGCTACCTCTCAAAGGTCTAGGTGTTGGCAGGCTTCCACTTCTAAAGAGGGAAGCGCCAAGCCTGCATCTCAATCAAAACACTCTCAATGACTTTTTACAACTTCTGCCTGTTCTTGCTTGCCGGGAGAGTCCTTTAGGGAGAAGGTTAGCCCTTTTTGCAGATGTCTGGGCCACTATCACAGACGACAAATGGGTGCTTAGACCGGTGTCCCTAGGGCACAAGTTTTCTTTCCGCACCTTTGCAGCTCCCAAGGGATTACTGGACGTTCCTCCAAACCAAAGGGCAGAAGTAGAAAAGCAAATTTTGTCTCTGTCTCCACTGGGAGCAATAAAATCAGTCCCTGCTCTGCAAGTAGGCCAGGGCTTTTATTCTAGGCTTTTCCTTGTTCCAAAAAAAAAAAAGGCACCCGACGTCCTGTCCTGGATCTTTCCATTTTGAACTCTTTTCTAATAATTCCAAAGTTCATAATGCTGACTGTACATCAGTTGCTACCACTTCTAGAAAAGGATTCCTGGCTGGTAACCTTGGATCTCAAAGAGGCTTATCTGCACATTCCTATCAGGGAAAGTTGCAGGCAGTACTTTCGTTTCAGAGTGGGTGAGCAACATTACCAGTTCTCTGCTCTGCCCTTTGGCTTATCTACTGCTCCCAGAGTCTTCACAAACTGCCTGGCCCCAGTCATTGCTTTTTACAGGCAGAAGAAAATTCAGATTTACCCATACTTGGACGACTGTCTGATTCAAGCAGGTTCTCAGGAACAACTATTAAAGGATGTGGAATTCATAAAATCTCTCTTCTTCCCTGAGTTACACTCTCAATGTGGAAAAATCAAAAATGGTATCATCCAAGGAGATAACATTCCTGGGAGCGAGGCTGAACACAGCCGCCCAGATATATCTCACCCAGGAGAAGCAGACAGATCTTTCAGTTTACTTCAAGGACTTGGCAAGCCTGTCCCAGCTCCCTGCAAGGAAGTGCCTGCAAACTCTGGGATTCATGGCATCTTATATTCTCATGATTCCATATGCAAGACTGCATATGAGGAAATTGCAATGGTACTTCAAGAACATTTGGTGTAAGCACTCAATGATTCCTCTGCTTCCATCTCTGCAGACGGAGTTTCTGTGGTGGGCAACAGCCTGTCTACAAAAAAAGGCATGACTTTTCAGACACGTTTTGTCACTCAAGTTCTGACTACAGATGCATTGAACTACGCCTGGGGAGCACACCTGGATGGCAAATGCATACAGGGATGTTGGAACGCCCAGCAGATGCACTTGCACATAAATCTAAAAGAGTTGATTGCAGTTCAGCAGGCCTCACTGGCTTTCAAGCATCTTCTTTCTCCAGGGATCCTGCTTGTCAGGACATACAACACTACGGTCATGTGGTACATTAAAAAGTAGGAAGGGACTCACTCTTACCCCTTGTGCAGGCAAAGCATGAATCTTTGGTCCATGGCAGCATCCCTGTACCTGCATCTCCTAGCACAGTTTCTTCCAGGAAGGCTCAGTGTTTTGGCAGACCAATTGAGCTGGCAAACCCTGGATCCTCACGAGTAGCAGCTGAACAGAGCAGTCTTTTAACAGCATCATTCAATGTTGGAGCACTCCTCAGGTGGATCTTTTGTCCTCCCCAGACAACCATCTGCTACCTCTCTTTTGCACCAGACAGCAGCACAGCAGAGCCTGGACAGTGGATGCTCTGTCCTTCTCTTGGACGTTGCTGTCAGTGTACGCCTTCCCTCCTCTTCCCAGAGTGTTAGTGAAGATCAGGGATGAACATCCAAGGTCTATTCTCATAGCTCCAGACTGGCTCAGACAGCATTGGTATCCGCTGCTTCACAGTCTCTCCCATCTTCCTCCTTGGCATCTTCCTCTGAAGCCAGATCTTTTGGTTCAGGAAAGGGGGAACATTCTACATCCTCATCTTCAGTCTCCATGTGGCAGCATGGCTCATTGTATGACTCCTTCCCTTTCTTCCTCCCTTTCCCAACAGGTGGTTAATGTTCTGAGAGAGGCCATGAGGCCTAGCACTAGGAAATCCTATGCTGGCAAATGGGAAAGGTTCTCTCAATGGATGCAGGCTAGAGGGGAGTCTGCTTCTGAACCTACCCTTCCTCTGATCCTGAAATACCTGGCTGATTTGCTTCAGGGTGGTCTTTCTTTTTCCTCTATCAAGATCCATGTTTCAGCCATCTCTGCTCATTGTTCTCTTGAACAGCCCATTTTCTTTCATCCCGTGATGAAAATGTTTCTCAGAGGTGCTTGCAATTTAAAACCTCCCAGAAGAGCACCTGCTCCAGCCTGGGGTCTTAATTTTGTTCTGGAGAAACTCACTTCTCCTCCTTTTGAGCCAGCTGCCTCAAAGTTTCTCTCCTGGAAGACCACCTTCCTCTTGGCTATAACTTCAGCAAGGAGGGTTTCGGAGCTGCAAGCTTTGATGGCCGTGGAACCTTTTCTTATTTTCCATGCAGATAGTCTCTCTGAAGACTAATCCCTCCTTTATGCCTATGGTGGTTTTGAGCCTGAATCTTAATCAGTCCATACACCTTCCTACCTTCTTTCCTAATCCTTGCAATAGAGGTGAAAAGATCCTACATTCTCTTGATGTGCACAGACAGCTCAGGTTTTACCTGGACAGGACTAAGGACCTTCGGAAGTCAGCACACTTATTAGTCAGTTTTGCCCCTGGAGCCCAGTACAAGGCTATTTCTAAGCAGACAGTTTCTAAATGGATTGCACATTGCATTACTTTTTGTTATTCCTTTCATGGCAAAGCTCCACCTCATGGGGTTAGGACCCACTCTACTAGGGCGGCTTCCACTTCGGCAACCTTTCTAAGGAATGCCCCTTCTAAAGACATTTTGGAGGGTGCCACATGGTCTTCTGTTCACACTTTTGCAAAGCATTATAATTTGCCTCTGTTTTCCAGGGCAGGGTTTGCCACTGTGGTGTTGCAGGGCAATATCTCCAACCCTTGATGCTGTTGGATTCTCCCCCATTTTTTCTCTTGGCTTTGGTAATCAACCCATTTGCTAGGACTGCAACAGTGAAACACGATGAACATAGTACAGTTGTGTACACTTACCATAAATGTAGATGTTCGAGTGTATTCACTGTTGCAGTCCTGGTTTCCCTTACTCCTTCCCCATTTTGTTGTCCTCTCCTATTCTTTTTTTCCTGAGGTACAGGCTTAAATTGTTATTTGTCAAATTGGTTTTTGATTTAAGCCTTATTTTCTGGGGGCTCCTGACTTATGGCAAGAAAGACTGAGGAAGTGACGTCGGCTGCCTTCTTTTGTATCGGACACCTTAACATCCTTTACAACTGATGGCATTTTACTTACCTTTGGTATTCTGGCTGACTGAGGGCTACTGGGAGCAGGATAACCCATTTGTTAGGACTGCAACAGTGAGTACACTCGAACATCTACATTTATGATAAGTGTACACAACTGTACTTTTTGGTGCCCAATTGCTTAAGCCAGAACTAAGCCACATGAGAACAATGGACACAATATGCCTTCAGCCAGCAATTTCCAGCTTGGAAGGGTGTAGACTATCCTCTCTTGCCACAAGATTTTAGACCACAAATCCTCCTAATGTAAAGTAACTGGGTTGGAACCCAAGTGCTTAAACTAGAATAAAAACACTTAGAATAACAGGCACAATAAGCCTTCGCCAGCAATTCCCATCTTAGAAAGGTTTAGGCCATACTCTCCTGCCACACGAGTCTAGACCGCAACCTTTGCAATGTAAAATAACTGGTTTGGAAACAAAGTGCCTAACCATGACCAAGACACTTTAGAATAACAGACACAGTGAGTCTTCAACCAGAAATTCCCAACTTAGAAGGGTGTAGCCTTAGCCTCTCCTGGCTCAAGAGTTTAGACCACACATTTTCCTAATGTAAAATAACTGGTTTGGAACCCAAGTGCTTAAATTGGAACAAAGAGACTTAGAACAACAGGCACAATAGGCCTTCTCCCAGCAATTCCCAACTCAGAAGGACAGAGGCTTCTCTCTTCTCCCACGAGTGCAGACCACAAACCTCCTTAATGTAAAATAACTGGCATGAAGCCCAAGTCCTTAAACCAAAATCTGAGAGACTTAGAGTAACAATTACAATTTAATCAGGCTACTAACGAGCAGTAATAAATGCAGCAGAGTAAATGCAACTGAACACTTTAAGAACAAGCAGCAAAAGCAAAATAAAGTAATGAAGTTTTTTTTTATTTAGTTAAGTAGAAAGGGAGGAAACCGAATGTAATTCAAGGTTAAGAAACTAAGGGGGTTGGCCTTCCCAAATGATCCCACTGTACTCAACAGAATGAACTATTGCAATGGGACTGGGAGGAGTGTCTAATGTCAAATTTATAGTAGAAGCGGGGCAACTCAAAAGCCACCAAGTTTGAAGAATACAACAACAGTTGGGCAGGTGGGTGGGAAAATAAAATGAAGACAGAATCAGAACAGAAAAAGATTCCTGCAGTATCAAAGATTCTTGGAAATAAGTTCAGTAACCCTAAGATATGTTCACAAAACACAGCATGTTATGTGGTCCTATCTCGCATACATTCCTTACTCACGGGTTCGGAGCCGAGAATCGACTCCGACTCGGCCAAATTTCTCTAGCACGAAGTCTCTAATTGGCTGGGCTAACCCGGTATCCCAAGATGCACCTCGTCCTAGCCCCAGATCTCGTTTGCCGCTCGTAGAGTTAGGAAGTGGTCTCGCTTAGCTGTGGCTAAGTACCCTTTCAAATACTTTTTCTAAGTATTTTAGCAGTCTGTTAATTTACAAAAGCTATTTTTAAAGATATTTTAATAGCTAGTTTTCTCCTTGTCTAAGTTTCATTGTGAGTGTTAGTGAGATTGGGTGTTTGTGTTATCCTTTTGTTTGGCGGGCTAGGCCCGTTTAAGTCAGAGGACCTAGTCCTCTCCTATGTTGTTTTTCTGGTGTTAAAACTGTAGTTGGATGTGTTCTTGTCTTTTCCTGCTACTCCAAGAAACGTTTGATTTAGAGTTCCTTTGCCGTTAGTGGTGTTTGTTTTCCCGCCTTCCTCTTGTGTCGTTGTCGGTTGACAGTGTGCTGTTATTTTTTACCATGTCTAAAGAGCAGAAGGAACATAAACCCTCCGGGTTTAAAAAGTGTACTAAACTGATTTTGAAGGGCCTGATTAAGCCCTCTTTTGAGGAGTCCTTAGATTCTTCTTCTTCTTCCAGTCCTAAATCTAAGCCTTCCAAGGCCAAGAAGAGATCTCCGGCTCCGTCTGCTTCCTCAGATTCCCCGGAGAAGGTTAAAATAGTGGTTGCTGCCTCCTCGGCTCCATTGTCCTCGGGGCCGCAGGAGAAGGTTTCGATAGGGGATACTACCTCCTCGGCTCCATTGTTCTCGGGGCCGCAGGAGGTATCGGTGGTGCTAGAGTCGATCTCGGCTCCGATATTATTGGAGCCTATTCGGAGCCGGTCACCCAGTGTCAGGCATGTGTTTCCGGGTAGGAGATCCCGATCTCCTTCTATTTCCTCCAAATCCTCTAGGCTGTCTGATTTGGATGTTGATAGGGTGGTCCAGAGGCTCCTGCAGTCGCTGGTGCTAGCAAAACTGTTCTCGGCTCTGACCCAGTCAGCTCCGGAGCCAGTCCCCTTTCTGGTACCTGTGATTCCTCCTCCGAGCACGCATGTATCGTCGGAGCAGGAGTGCTCCACACCGAGTGATGTTCTCGTGTCGGCTCCGATACCCCATGTGAGTCTATCGGAGCCGGCGTCGGCTCCAACCATGTCGGTTCCATCCTCTAGTTTCGGTATTCGGGTTTCCTCAGTCGGACCCGAGGGGGATACCTCGGGACTACTGTCGGTTCCGAGCCTCCTTCTCGGTGCTTCGGCTCGGGGAATCCCGACTCCGGTCGTGGTCTCTGAGACGGGTCGGTCCTCTGATTCGGGGGGACCTGCCTTCGAGGCCATGAGGAGCGCACTGGCCAGATTGTCAGTTACATCACCTGGATCGGTCACTCCATCCCCTTACACCCCCTTACACCCCGGCTAGAGCCTCTGACACCCCCCTATCCTTGGATGGTGGAACCCGAAGGTCTGGGGATACCCCCTTGAGCAGTCCCCTACTTTCTAAGGGCCCCTCAGAGTCGGTGCCTGAGGAGCCCCCTAGTAAGAAGTTGTGCAAGAGGAAGCACATAGACTCCCAGGATGAGTCCCTCACTTCTGATACCAACCTTGAGGAGTCAGAGGGGTCCCCCAAGTCGTCCTCCAATGATGTCTCTTTCTCCGACATCCTGGAGATTTTGAGGCAGAGAGGCGACTGGCCTTCCAAGACCCCCTCTGAGGAGGAGTCGGTATTCCTCAAGGCCTTCGGAGCTCAACCCTCTGCCTCCTGGGTGTCTCCACCCTTCGACGAACTCCTGGACTTGATTTGTCGAAGAGTGTGGGAGAACCCTGATTCCGTGGAACCGGTGCCCAGACATCAAAACAAGTTTCTGTCTGCTCCCCCGGGCAAAGAGTTCCTTACCAAAGGGGTGTCGGTAGATGCCTTCGTGGTGGCAGCAGCCACTCAGCAGGAAGTTGCAGAGGCTTCTTCTTCAGTCCATCCTCCTAACAAGGAGTCCAGGAGTATGGACCGTTATGGGAAGCGTACCCTGTCTTCGGCGACCTTTACCTTACGGTCGTTGAATTACCTCTGTCATTTCACTCGGCTCCAAACAGATCTCCTGAAGGAGCTAGGAGATACTCTGACAGGTAACATGCCTGAGGCGGTAGCGCAGACTGTTAACACCCAGTTGTCTGCCCTAGGTTCCATTGTCAACTCGTCTGTGAGGCTCGTATCTTATGCAGCCGAAGGGGCGAGTAGGGCAGCTAGCTCAGGCGTAGCTCTTAGAAGGCAAGCCTGGATGTGCCTGTGTCATTTCTCGGAGGCCTTTAAGTCTTCCTTCACTGACGCCCCCTTTGATGGGTCCTCTCTCCTCAGACCCAAAGTGAAAGACACCCTCATCAGATGCGAACAGGAGGGAAAGACCCTATCTGCCATAGGGGCCTGTTTTTCTCTCCCTTCTAGGCCTTATCCCAAAGCTCAGAGAGGAGGGAAAATGTGGTTCAAAAAGTCTCAGAGGCCCTTTCCCGCAGCTCAAGGTGAGTCCCCATCCAGAGGCAGAGGGGGGGGGTTATTCCAGAAGACGCCGTCCTAGAGGCAGAGGAGGCCCCCGCAACTCGGGAGACCGCGATTCCTTTCGCGGTTCTTCCTTCCAGCATTCCTGAGGCGTTGCCTGACTGTGCTATTCCGGAGCCAGTCAGGGACCAAATTTCGTTGCATCCGGAAGCCTGGGAAAGCATCACCCAGGATTGTTGAGTGCTTTGAATAGTTACCGGAGGTTACACTATTCCCTTTGCGTCGACACCCTCCCCAGTCAGAAGGATCCCGGACGCCCCACCCAGTCAACGGGATCAAGCAGCACTAGAAGTGGCAAAGCTGCTAGAAAAAGGAGTAATCCCACCAGTCCCCTCAGACCATGTCGGATCAGGAACTTACTCACGACTCTTTTTGGTGCCGAAAAGAACAGGGGACCTGAGACCCATTCTGGATCTCAGTCAACTGAATCACTACGTTCTGAAGTCCAAGTTCCGGATGGTCACACTTCAGTCCATTTTTCCACTGCTGGAGAAAGGAGTATGGATGTGCTCCATCGATCTCAAGGATGCCTACTACCACATCAAAATGGAGAAGGCATCCAGGAGTCATTTAGCTTTCGGTTAGGAGACAGTCACTTCCAGTTTCGTGCCCTGCCCTTTGGTCTCACCACAGCCCCCAGGGTGTTTACCAAGTGTTTGGCAGTGGTGACAGCTCACCTGAGACGTCTAGGATTCCAGGTGTTTCCGTATCTGGACGACTGGCTTCTCACCACCCCCACCTGGCATCTGCTCGTTCAAGCCAGGGAGACGACCATCTCACTTTGCCAACGTCTAGGAATTACTTTGAACTCGGAAAAGTCTGCCTTGCAGCCCTCACAGCGTGTTGTTTTTATAGGTGCAGAGCTAAACTCTATTCAAATGCGTGCCTTTCTGCCACAGGACAGGATAAGAGTGTTGCAGTCTCAGATCCACGCACTGTTGCCCCTCAGAAAAGTTCAGGCCAAGTTAGTTCTTCAGCTCTTGGGATCCATGGCCTCCACCATCATGCTGGTACCTCTGGCCAGGTTACACATGCGGATCCTACAGTGGCTCCTGTCAGTTCAGTGGTCCTTTCAGAAGCTTCCTCTTTCCCACCTGATACTTCTCACGGAACGATGCAAACAGGACCTCCTCTGGTGGCTATGCTCCTCCAATCTGGACAGAGGACGGAGCTTGATTCCAATGTCTCCAGTGGCCACGGTGACCACGGACGCCTCCCAGATTGGGGGGGGGCATTATCTAGGCAGGACGGTCCAAGGCACCTGGCAAGATCACGAGGTACACTTGCACATCAATGTTCTGGAGATGAGAGCGGTGTTTCTGGTGTTGCGAGCACTCCAAGACTCTCTACCTCAGGGAACGAATGCAATTCACTCGGACAACATGTCTGTAGTGTGGTACCTGAACAAGCAGGGGGGAAGCAAATCTTATCCCCTCTGCAGAGAGGCCATGCGAGTGTGGCAGTGGGCAGTGTCTTCCCAACGGTTTCTGGTGGCAACGCACATTCCGGGGAAGTCCAACGTGATAGCGGACAGGCTAAGCAGAGCTATTCTGATGCCTCACGAGTGGTCCCTGAACAACCGAGTGGCAGTTCAGATCTTCAAAAGGTGGGGTCAGACTTGCTGCGATCTCTTCGCCAGCCCCCTCAATGCCAAATGCAGCAAGTACTTCACTCTGATCCCCCCACAGGGAGAGTCACCCAGGGACACTGTAGCTCATGATTGGCCCCCCGGTCTGGTCTACGCTTTCCCTCCGTTTCCTCTGTTACCAAGAGTGATACAGAAAGCCATATCCTTGGGAAGCAGGATGATCCTTATTGCTCCACACTGGCCTCGACACGTATGGTTCCCTTTTCTTCAACGGTATGCACTGGACGGTCCGTGGACTCTTGGACCCAGTGCTGGACCTCCTGATTCACATGTCAGGACAACTTCATCCATCACTGCGAACTCTCAGGTTGACAGCCTGGCTGCTCCACTTCCGTCGCTAGTCAGACGACATTCCTTTTCATCTGAAGTGGTGCACATCTTGTCTTCTTCTCGTAAGTCTTCCACCAGGAAGATTTATTCCAGCAAATGGTGGAGATTCTCTATTTGGGCTCAGGCCCAAGGTTTGGACCCCTTCACAGCCCCAATTCCGTTGGTCATAGATTTTTTAGCCATGTTGTTCCGTCAGGGCTCCGCACCCGCTACCATTAAAGTACAGTTGGCTGCAATTTCCAATTTTCACACATCTTACGAGCCCTCTCTTATGGGCCACAAACTCTGTAAAGCCTTTCTAAAAGGCGCTTGGTTACTTCATCCCCCTGCTTCAGAACCTGTACTGCCATGGGACCTGAACCTTGTACTACAAGCTGTTACGTCACCACCCTTTGAACCGGCTGCCACTTGTAACTTAAAGTTCTTATCTTGGAAGACGGCTTTTCTGATAGCCATTACATCGGCCAGGAGGGTATCAGAACTTCAAGCTTTGTCCATTAAACCTCCGTATTTGATCTTTCATAAGGACAGAGTTTCCCTGAGGCTTAACCCTTCCTTCCTTCCGAAGGTGTCATCCACTGTCAATCTCCATCAATCTATTGAGCTACCAGTATTCTTTCCGAACTTTTCCAATAAAGCAGAGTTCAGGTTTCATCAGTTGGATGTGCACAGACAACTGAGATTTTATTTGCATAGGACTAAACATGTTAGAAAATCTGATCAACTGTTTGTGTCCTTTTCAGAAAGCAGGGCAGGTTGTCCTATTACAAAGTGCACAATTTCTAAATGGATCAAAGATTGTATTTCATTCATCTACTCGTCAGCAGGCAGAACTTTACTTTTCCCGTCAAGGCTCATTCTACCAGGGCTTTGTCTACATCAGTAGCTTTCCATGCTAGGCTTTCCTCGGATGATATTTTTGCTGTGGCCACTTGGGCCTCTCCCAGCACTTTTATTACTCATTACAAGCTGGACGTGGCTTCTAGGGGCCGGGCTTCCTTTGGTTCCACGGTTCTCAGGAGTATCTTCCTATGAGCCTCCCAGGATAGAGGTGTTGGGGACGCTGTCCCGTGAGTAAGAAATGTAGGCGAGATAGGACCACATAACATCAGTTAGTTATGTACTCACCATAACGATCGATGTATGTGGTCCATCTTGCCTACATTCCTACGTACCCCCCCATCTGCCCCCTTCCTAGAGGATTTGGAGGAATATTAGCTCTGTGGATCCTTCAAGGTCGGTGAATTTTTTCCCTTATCTGGCTGGTATTTCTTCCAGTGTTGATTGAGTACGGGTTATGAATGGTATGATTGCAAACAAGATCTGGGGCTAGGGCGAGGTGCATCTTGGGATACCGGGTTAGCCCAGCCAATTAGAGACTTCATGCTAGAGAAATTTGGCCGATTCTCGGCTCCGAACCCATGAGCAAGGAATGTAGGCGAGATGGACCACATACATCGATCGTTATGGTGAGTACATAACTAACTGTTTTGCAGAATACTGCTGAAACAACAACCTAAGAGCAGTAGAGCAACAAGCAAATGGAATTTCCTTAACAAGTGTAGGTTGAAAAGCAGTGATAAATTCAACAAAATAAGTAAATGCAGCACAGAATTAGCACTGAAACAGTTAGAGCCAGTGCAAAAACTTGAGAGAGTTTTCAGATCTCTTCCACATCAGATTTTGTTGGCTGAGTTCATCCACTCTAAGGGTTGCTTACAGTAAAGTTTTAGTACATTGCTATTTTGTTACAAAAGTCTGTATCTATGCCTCCTGTTTTAAGGTCTTCTGGCAGTAGAGGCTTTAGCCATTCTTGTATCCATCTCTCGTGGACATTGCATTCAAGAGTGCTACTGTTTGCTTTCTTATATTTTTCCAGGATGGGTGAATTATTAAATCTTTATTTTATTATTTGTGTGTCATTTTGTAAAGATGGGGAAAAGCTGACAGGGCAGTAACCCCTTTTCCAGTAGAGACGTGAAGAAAAGACCCACACTACATCAAGTTTGCATACAGTTAAAACAATGTTATATATACATAAGAAAAAGTACAGTTTTGTACCTACCATAAATGTAGATGTTCGAGTGTACATCCTGCTGCAGTCATCACACTTGGGTTATCCTGTCGTCAGGCGGACCCGCAGTCGGCCGGATTTCCAAAGTCTTGGTCAGGCGTCGGTTGCTGTCGCTTCTTCCCTGACGTCAGTGCGCCAGGGGTATATATAATGCATCCGACGCCATCTTCTTCAGTTTTTCTTGCCCCAGATGTCAGGTGCCCCCAAAAAGGTGGTCAGTAATTAGCACTAAATAAAGTAAATTTTTTTTTGCACAAACACAAAATCCCTCCAGCTATAAGCACATACATCAGGAAGGTATTGTATAGATTTAGCCTGTTAGATCAGAGGGTATGGAGGGAGGGTAACCTGGACTGCAGCAGGGTGTACACTCGAACATCTACATTTACGGTAGGTACAAAACTGTACTATGTTCATCGTGTTACCCTGCTGCAGTCGTCACACTTGGGTAGAATCCCAAAGCTATGGATGGGTGGAGGAGTTATAGAGGGTTAGAGGAGGCTAGAAGGCCCTGCAGAACTACAGTGGCGAAGCCAGCCCTAGTGTTAGAGTAAAGTGGTAAGTGATAGTGTTTGGTAAAAGCGTGTACTGAACTCCAAGTTGCAGCTTCCAAAATCTCCTTGGTTGGTACCCCCCTGAGGAAGGCTGTAGATGTAGCTGTTGCCTTGGTAGAGTGGGGCCTAATGGTAGCAGGAACTGGTTTTCCATGATGGGTATAGTAAAAACGAATGCAATGTCCTATCCATTTGGAAATGGTTTGCTTTGATAAAGCCTTCCCTTGTGAAGCTGTAGCATAGGATACAAAGAGCTGGTCAGATTTTCTGAAAACCTTAGTTTTATCCAAGTAGTAGCGAAGTTGCCTGTGAATGTCCAAGGAATGCATGAGTCTTTCTCCTTTGTTCTGTGGGTTTGGGAAGAAGGTGGGTAAGTGAATGGTTTGATTTAAAGACGCACTGGAAACCACCTTAGGCATGAAGGAAGGATTAGTACGTAGAGAAACTCCGTCTTGAAGGAAAATGAGGAAAGGTTCCACTGCCATTAATGCCTGCAGCTCTGAGACTCTTCTAGCTGAAGTTATTGGTAGCAGCAGGGCAGTCTTCCATGATAGGAACTGTAGATCTGCAGAGAAAGCTGGTTCAAAGGGAGGTAGCGTAAGTTTTTCCAGAACAAAACTGAGGTCCCATGTTGGTGTAGGTGCTCTCCTGGGGGGCCTAATGTTTTTTGCCCCTCTGAGGAACTGCCTTAGGAGTGGATGCGAAAATAAGGGTGGTTATGTGTTGTAGTGGGCTGAAATAGCTGATGCATGGATTTTAATGGAAGAAAAAGAAAGTCCTTTGTGCAACATCTCAGTTAAATACTGTAGAATCTGAGGCAGGTGAGGCTGAAGTGTGTTTTGGCCTTTAGTTGGGTTCCACGCACAAAACCTTTTCCATTTGTCCGCATAGGCCTTCCTGCTGCTGGGCCTCCTAGCTTCCAGAATAACATCCATAACTGCTTGGGAAAGAGGAGCTGGCTGGATGTTTAGGTGATTTTCCATGCAGCCAGATTTAAGGTTTTTAACTGGCTGTGAAGAATCTGATTGTTTTGCTGTGTGAGCAAATGGGCAGTTTGTGGTAAAATCCAAGGTGGGTCCTGGGCCATACTCCTCAATAATGGGTACCAGTGCTGGCGTGGCCAGTCTGGGGCAATGAGAATCAGTCGTGGTCTCTCCTTTCTGACTTTCAGAAGCACCTTTGTGAGGAGAGGCAATGGAGGGGAAGGCATATACTGTCCGTTTTTTCCAGCTGAATGAGAGTGTGTCCACTTTCCAAGCTTGATGGTGAAGTGTCCTTGTACAAAATTTTATTAGTTGATAGTTTTGAGGACTGGCAAACAGGTCTATGTCTGGAAGGCCCCATTTTTGAGTTATCATTGCAAATACTTGTGGATCCAGTTTCCACTCGTGGGGATCCATGATGTTTCTGCTGAGGTCGTCTGCCAATGTGTTCTTTTGTCCTGGCAGGAACTGAGCTTGTAAGTGAACTTGGTAAGCCAGAGTTGTGTTCCACAAGGTCATTGCTTGCCTGCATAGAGGGTAGGAGTGTGTACCTCCTTGTTTGTTTATGTACCACATTACTGTGGTGTTGTCCGTCCTTATTGTAAGTTGTCCTGGATGTAATAGATTCTTGAAGGCTGTCAGAGCATTCTGTACAGCTAGCATCTCTTTTTGATTGATGTGCAGATTCCTTTGATCTGCAGACCATACGCCTTGAACGCATTGTCCTGCCATGTGTGCCCCCCCAGGCGTAGTCCGATGCATCTGTTGTCATAGTTTGCCTGGCTGGGGGCAAGGTGAAAGGCTGACCCTTGTTGAGGTGACATGCCAGTGACCACCATAGAAACTCCTGTTGTAGGCAGGAAATGAGAGATATAATTGTGTCCAAGCTGTGGCTGTGTTGAGACCATACGCTTTTTAGGTACCACTGTAATTTCCTCATATGCAGCTTTGCAAATGGTATTAGTAGTATGCAAGATGCCATGAATCCCAAGGCCTGCAGAATTTTTCTTGCAGGTAGTTGGGTCTTTGTTGCCATTGTTTTGAAATATTGTGTCAGTTGTAGTTGTTCGTCTGGCGTCAGATAAGCCTTCTGGGCCGTTGTATTCAAGCTGGCGCCCAGGAATGTCATATTTTGTGAGGGTACTAGTTTTGATTTCTTTTTGTTTACTGTGTACCCCAGGCAACTTAGAAGATGTTTTACAAAAGCCAGATGTTGTAAGAGGATGTCCTTGCTTTCTGCTTGGATGAGGCAGTCGTCCAGGTATGGGTATATTTGAATTCCTCTTTGTCTGCAGTATGCAATTACTGGTGCCAGGCATTTTGTGAAGATCCTGGGCGCAGTAGATAAGCCAAAGGGCAGTGCAGAGAATTGGTAACGGGTTGAACCTGCAGTGAAACAGTGGTATCTTCTGCAACTTTGTCTGATAGGGACATGCAGGTATGCCTCCTTGAGGTCCAATGTTACTAGCCATGCTTTCTTGCCCAACATGGGAAGAAGCTGCTGTAGTGTTAGCATCTTGAATTTGGGTACTTGTAAGAAGGTGTTTAAAATTGAAAGGTCCAGAATTGGTCTCCAGGCATTGTCCTTTCTGGGAGCTAGAAAGAGTCTTGAGTAAAATCCTTGGCCTTGCTCTCCAGTAAGTACCAGTTGAATGGCTCTCATGTCCATGAGAGCTGTAATTTGTCTTTGTGCCTCTGCCCATTGATTTTGTGGCAAGTTTGGCATTCCTCTTTTCATTGGCAAGGTGTGAAAATGGAATCTCTATCCTCGTGAAATTGTCTAGGACCCATTTGACCTTTGTGACGATGTACCAGTTGTCTGAAAAAAGTGCGAGTTTTCCTCCCATGGGGCTGCCAAGAGAGTGTTGCTTGGCCAAATGAGATGCAAGTCATTGAGTTTGCCTTCTGGTAGTTTGGGGACCTGTCTTCACCTCCCTTCTGTGCTGCAGTGCCCCATTGTCGAGGTTTGTACTGGGCTTGTGGTTGTCCTCTGCCACTTGGACGTCTGTATTTGCCCCTCTGTGGCCTGTCAGTAGCTGGAAAGGACCAATTTTTTTCCTGGCCAATTTCTGCTGAAGCGAGGGGGCTGTACCTGTAGGAAATCTTTGACTGTCTGCATAGATTTTGCCTTATCCTCCATTTTCTTTAAGACTTCTTCTGCTTTAACTCCAAAAAGAACATCCTGCTGTAAGGGAGCATCTAGAAGCTTTGCTTTAACATGATCAGGCAGAGTTTGTTCCTTTAACCAAGCATGCCTGCGTATGACAGACCCAGTGACAGCTGCTCTGCAGGAAGCCTCCAAAGAATCAAACCCACATTGTAAAGTATGTTTGCCCACCTGTTCAGTTGCATGCAACAGATCCTGCATTTCTTTCAATTCAGACTGTTGAGGGAGTGTGCTCATTTTTTGTTTTAACTGAGACATTAGAAATTGCTGATATTTTAGCATGTAAAACTGACAATTTAGTGCCCTCATAGCTAGAGTGGCTGAGGTGTAAACCTCTATCCCCCACCTGTCTAGTGCTCTGGAGTCCCTTTCAGAGGGTACAGGATTTTTAGCCATAGAAGCCTTAACCCCTTTGGGACCCTGGGAGATAGTCTCTGGATCAGCAACAGGACTTTTGTAAAGAAATTTGTGGGAATCAGGCACTCTATAGTATCTGTCAGGTTTGGCCGGAGCAGGAGGCAGAGAGTCTGGGTTCAAACTGGATTCTAAGTAAACATCATCCACAATGTCTAAAACTGGGGGGATGGCAAGTGGTCTGTGTGTAAAGTTTCCCCAAAGGAGTAGTCTTCAGGGGGAGAAGCTGAGGGAATGGAATCCTCAGCATCAGAATCTTCATAAGGGGAGAAGGAGTAATCTTGGTCCTCTGAGGAGCCTGAGGAAATGGACACTTGTTCAGAGGATGCATAATCTTCCTCTTGTCTAGGCCTTTTGTCAGGAGGGGGATGGGAACCCTTGATTAAAGAGATCAAATCTTCAGCCATTTTGAGCATCTGTTTCTTAGGCATGGGGCCTTGAACAGGGGACTGAAGTGCAGTCTTTTTAGCTTTAATAGGAGTCTTCGTCTTAGGATACGTTTTAATGGTGAGGGTCGTCGGTGTGAAGACGCTTTTAGAAACCGAAGGTGTTTCTGCAGCACCGACATCTTTTTCAGCAGTGTCGTCGGTAGGGGCTGAACAAAATGGCTGCGTCAGCCTGGTACTTTCCGCCAAAAGTTCTGAAGCGGTCTCGGGTTCCAGATCTGCGGTAGTCAGGGGCTGCGTCGGAGCCTCACTGAAGACCGGTGAACCTGAGACTGGACCAGCCGAGGCCCCGGGGTCTGGCTTGGGTCTAGGCTGCCTGCCCTTATCCTTGCATTTTTTGTGCACGCCGGTAGTCGGTTGCTCCAACGGCATAGTGTAGTTAAATTTTCTACCGAAGTAGTGTCGTGCAAAATCAAAGCGTCTTTTTATAGTACGCTTATTAAACCTAGCACAAAAACAACAACTAGTGACGTCATGGTCTGGGCGTAGGTAAGTTATGCAGTAAGAATGAAAATCCTTATGAGGTATTTGCTTCCCACAAGAAATACAATTGTTAACTTTTTCTGACACCGGTCTGAGGCAAGAAAAGTTTCCCCAACGGGGTACTTAGCTTTATTGAAGACTTCGGTCTGAAATTTGAGTTCGAAAATCTCAGGAGTCGGCCGACCGGCACTTGCGAACTGCTTCTGCTTCGTGCACCGCGTGGCAAGAAAGACTGGAGAAGATGACGTCGGATGCATTATATATACCCCTGGCGCACTGACGTCAGGGAAGAAGCGACAGCAACCGACGCCAGACCAAGACTTTGGAAATCCGGCCGACTGCGGGACCGCCTGACGACAGGATAACCCAAGTGTGATGACTGCAGCAGGGTAACACGATGAACATCAATATTTACAATTGTCATGTACAAGTTGTGTACTTAAGAGTATGAGTACAGTAAATTGAATGCTACAAGTTGTACATGCTGTAAATGGCAGTTGAACAGACCTCACATATTTGAAGAGAAATGTTGAAATAAAGCTTGAACAAAAAAAAATCATGGCTATTTGGCTAAGAACTAATTTATTCCTATTTTTCATGCAGGATTTAGGAGCCTCTTATTTGGACCTATGATTGGAATAGGTGACCCACAGTTATGCAACATTCTTGATGAGTGAGGCTTTTAGAGATGGGAGTGGGATAGAGTAAAGATGGTTGTCCTTTACCAGATCAGTAGGAAGAATTTTTGTGATAGGTCCTGCCACTGTCCTTTGTAACTACTTTATGTGGTATGGTACCTCCAAAAAGAGCCCATCGCCTTGCTATAGTGCAGCAGTAATTATTTTCTTGAAGAGAAACTCTTGCATTAATTTCTTTCTTAGTTGTAATTGTTTTTGCTTTTGTTTATAAATACACTGACTTAAGATTTAGTTTAAAAGTTTTTGCATTTAGGTTTTAACCTGCAGTTTCTGCCTATTAAACAAAAAAGTAAAAGGTTATAGCTTTGAATGGTGTTGTGAAACATTTTGTCAAATGTATTCTTCAGAATCAAGTTCTGGTAGTAGTTATTGTTTAGAGCACTTATAAAGAAACAAAGCTTAAGGAAGCAAAACACAACCACCATTTTCTGCCTTACACCCCTGCAGCTATTTTTTAAGTTGTTAAGTCTAAGACAGCCGCATTGGGAAGGGTTAAATAAAACAGACTTTATTCAAACTCTGAAAAATGATAGTCATTAGATTATGATCTGTAGTACTGTAGTTCGCATACTGTTCCCCATGAATGGGCAATGTTTGCATGAAAACATCCTCACAGCAGCTGCCAAAATTATTGTGACCTGAACCCACCTGTTGCCCTCACTGTTGTATGGAGCCGTAATTCTAACTAACTTACAGACCTCCCTAAGAAAAAAACTAGAAAACTGCTGTAACAAAATTGCTAAATTTGCTGTAAACGCAACCCCTCTAACTCATCACTGTAAAGCCCTACATTCCCTAAGATGGCTTGAACTCCCCCTCTACCTCCAGTGCATACAACTTACCATGGTATACAAAATCATCCATAGCCCACCGGCTTGTTCTGCTCTTAGCGTATTAATCAACTTTTATATCCCAAACAAATGTCTTAGATCTGAAGACAAACATCTCCTTACAACTAATAAACCTAAGAAGACCCCAGACTTTACTCCTCCTCTGTGGCAAAATTATGGAACTCCCTTCCTTTAACTATCAGAACTGCTACTTACCTGCACTCCTTCAAAACCTATATAAAAGAATACTTCAACAAAGCTTGGATTTGCATCTGTATGAGCCCAGGTTGAGGTACTCTTATACCTTTTTCTGTGTCTACTCTCTCAATCCCCACTACTAACTTATCGTATCCTCCCTTCCTCTGCAGATACTCCCCCTGAGGTTACACTCATACCTTTTCCACATCTACTCCTAATATCTCCTCTATCACACCCTACTCTTCTCTCCTCGTACTATCCTACGCTTTCACCAGTATAATCTGTTACCATATTTCATGATCTCAAGAATATTAATAATCGCTAAGATAATAGTCTATTATGTAAATAATACTGCATCTTCCTATTATCAGGTGTTCCATGTAATTATTCTTGAACACTATGAATCTATCGAGTTTTTATTCTGACAAACTAATGTGTAGTTTTTCAAATTTTGTGTTTGAATATTATGGCTTTATGTCTGTTAAGTTCTCATTCTGAGAAATTAATGTGTTGTTTTCATATTTGTGCTTGAATGTTATGACTTTATTATGTCTGTCTAGTTTTTCATTATGTTAACTTTATGTATCTGGCGCTTTTCTCCCTGGGTCTCCGCTGAAAATGGGTACCTCATGACACAGTCAGTCTTTCCCAGTAAACAAATGCCAAATAAATAAGTAAAATAAATAAATACATTTTAGCTTTGAGAGTTCAGAACTAGATGGATGCAGAACTATTCTGAGAAACCACATGTCTAACAAAAATGCTGTCATCGTTTTATTGAAAGGACTTTTTCAGAAGAGTTAATCTGATGTTGTTAATCTTCGTTCATTCCTTACTGATGGGTTATTGGTTCCGTCCTCGGAACCGAGCCGACCAATATCAAGCTCGCGTCAGCCAAAACTCTCTAGCCAAGGTCCTACCCAGAATGCTCTGCTCCCTGTTACCTCAGATCTTGTTTGCCACATTGCTGTACAGCCGTGTTAAGCCACTCTCTCAGCTAAGTGTCTAAATTTTTTGAAAGTTTTATACATTGTCCTTACTTTAAATATTCTCAATAGTTTATACTAATATTTTTCTACCCTATCGTATACTTTAGACTCTCTCCCTTAATTGCCCTCTTTCCTTACCTTGTGGTATTTCTCCATTACCATCGTTGGTAATCCTTCCTTTCTCTTCTTACCTTTTTGGGGTAGCCTTTCTTCTTCTTTTTGGTACTGTTCTTCTTCTCCACACCATTATGTCGGATAAGAAAAGTAGCATTGGTTTCAAGCAATGTAATGATTGCGGCCATAAGTTACCGCTTTCCGATGGCCATGACTTATGTGTATACTGTCTGAATGTCTCCCACCTTACTGTAGATCCTCCGTGTGGGATTTGTAAAATTTCTCTAACAGGACTCTCAGTGAGAGGAAGAAGAAGTTAATTTTGAAAGGTCTCCTCAAGTCTCCTTTCTCTGAGGCTATTTCTGGGTTGGAGGGCTCACCCTCTCCTGTTAAACTCCGTAAGAGGCATTCTTCCTCTTCATCGAAGGCCCTCCCTTCTTCTCCCTCTGGCGATCATAGAGAGTCGACCCGTAAGAAGGTGAAATTGATTACTACTACGGCACTGCCACCTGTGACCCTGTCGTCTCCAGGCTCAGCACCACCTCAAATGATTCTGGTTCCTGCCATGTCTTCCTAGCAAAACCGGCACCGGAATTCCCGATGCAGACAAATACGGTTCCAACAGTTCTGTCGCAACCCTTATCGGCACCGTCCATACAGATTGTCCCCTTCAGCACTGTTGGTACAGTCTCCTTCAGCTCTGGGTATGACTCTTCTGTACTCCACGGCGCAGACATTTTCAGCACTGACATGTGCGTTGGTGCAGTCATTCTCGGCACCATCCCTATTGCCGATGTAGATACTTTCCACGATGGCACAATACCCTTCAGGGCAGACTTTTGCCTTTAGGGTGCAGACACCTTCAACTACTACTATGGCGCTGACATCGTTGGCGCAGACTACATCCATACTGTTTTCTTCTGTGCAGACACCCTCTGCTCCGGGCTCTGCACCTATTGAATTACCAAAGACCAAATATTCTCCTTCTCTGGATCCATTTGCTGGCAGTCAATTTAGTCCTTTCCTAGAAAGGCCAGAATAGCCATCAACTTTCTCCATGAGGTCAACCAAGAGTCTTTCTGAACAGGATGTGTTGCGGCTTGTTGACCAGTTGCTTCTGGCCAGAGGTCTCTCTCAACCGTCGAAGTCCACGTTCCCTCATTCAGGTGAACGTATATCTCCTCAAACCCCAACATACACTCCTCCTTCGACTTCTACTCAAGTTTCGAAGCCTATTACTCCAACAGCAGCTTCCCTTCCTCCGACTCCAATAGTGAATCTCACTTTGGAACCAGAGTCATCCGTGTGGCCCTCAGTGCATTGGACATCGGGCTCTTCTCAGGCCAGTGGCTGTGCTGTGGGAGAGGGCATTCCTGGCTCCACGCCAATTTTTTTATTTGGCACCCTCCAGGGATCCTCTCTCTTACAGTTCACGGTCCTCTTGAGACTCCTGGTCAGGGTGGCGGGTTCGTTATGGTGAGGTGTGACCCCGGTTCCGAGGTTGTTGTGCTCGGTTCCAGGCTCCCATCCCTCCTTTGGCGGGCCAGCCTTCCAGGCCATGGAGAGGGAGCTTGCCTCCACTGGCAAATCTCACTTGTCGGAGTCCTGTCCCCCCCCTCTGTGCCACAACTGTCACAAGCCTCAACTGCCGGACACCGGGCACAAGAGCCTCAGGTTCCTCCTCCTCAGGAGACCCCCTCTTTGCAGTCTTCCCCAGAACCTCCCACTGAGGAAGTACCATGCAAAGCATTGTGTAAGAGAAAGCACATTGACTCCATGGAGGAGTCATTCACTGAAGATACAGATTTTGATGACGGGGAAGGGTCCCCACGGTCACCCTCTGATGAGGTGTCCTTTGGTGACATCCCAGAGATCCTTAGACAGAGGGGTGACTGGAAGTCTTCTAATCCTTCCTCTGAGGACTCCATATTCCTGCAGGCTTTTTGTGCCTAGCCCCCTACTTCCTGGGTCACCCCGCCTGCCGATGAGCTCATCCAGCTCATCGTCCAGAGCGCATGGAAGGCTCTTGACACCCTGGAAGCGATACCAAGGAGGCCAGATAAAATATTATCGCCCCCAGCTGAGCACCCACATTTTTCACAAGGTCTTCCAGTAAATGCTATGGTGGTGGCAGCTGCAACTATGAAGGATTTGGTGGAAGACAGCCAAACTGTCCATCCGCCCAACAAGTAATCCTGGGCGATTGACAAATTAGGGAAGCATGTGTTTGCTTCATCGACCTTCGCCGCGAGGTCTTTGAATTATTTGGCACATTTTACCAGGCTTCAGGGAGATCCTATCAACCAGCTTTCTGAAACCTTGGCAGGAGCTGCTTCTGACTAGGTCCGTGACAACGTGGCTTCTCAGATAGCCACCCTAGAGTCCATTTGCAGCTCTTCCATGCATCTTATTTCTCACGCTACGGAAGGGGCGGCTAGAGTGGCAGGAGCAGGTATAGTTGCCAGATGACATGCCTGGCTGCGCCTTTGCGACTTTATGGACTCCTTTAAGGATTTCTTCATGAATGCCCCCATAGAGGCTGTTTCTTTGTTTGGCCCTAAAGTCAAAGATATCCTGGCAAGGTGCGAACAAGATGGCAAGACCCTGTCTGACATTGGTGTCAGACACTCCACTCCTCAGCAATTCTACTCCAGAAATCAGAGGAGCAGGAAGATGTGGCACAAGAAATTACAGGGCTCTTTCCGGGACGCATGTGCCGAGTTCTCCCCTAGAGGCAAAGGGGGAAAATCCAATGGAAGACTCCCCTTTCAGGGCAGAGGAGGTCTGCGAAATCGGGGTTCCAGAGATTCCTTCTCTGGCCAACACTGTCAGTGCTCCTGAAGCGCTACCTGACTGCTCACCTCTGGAAACGGTCAGGGGTTGTTTATCCTTGTACTCTGCAGCCTGGCAAAATATAACCGCCGACTCTTTGGTACAACGGATAATATCCAGAGGCTATCACATCCCCTTCCATCTTTAGTACAAAACACACACTGTCAGCAGTCAGGAAATCTCGAAAAGGTTTTCTTGTGTAGTCGAACACGAATAGCAGCAACCAAAGAATTCAGCAATAAAATCCACTTTAATAGTAAAACTGAAAAACCACCGGATTGAGCGCTTTCATCCCCTTCCATCTTTATCCAATCTCATCAAGAGTATTACCCGACATTCCACCCAGTCAAAGGGAAGCAGCAGCACATGAAATAAAAAAGCTGCTACAAAAAAGAGTCATCCAGACAGTCCCCCCAGACCGGATAGGTTCCAGGTTTTACTCAAGGTACTTTTTAGTGCCAAAAGAGACAGGGGACTGGAGACGAATTCTGGATCTCAGTACACTGAACAAATTTGTAAAAACAGAGAAATTCCAGATGGTCACGGTTCAGTCTATCCTTCCTCTTCTGGAAGAAGACGATTGGATGTCCTCTGTAGATCCTCAAGATGCGTATTACCACATAAAAATGGCCAAATGCTCAAGAAGATAACATCCAGTTCTGTATAGGAGCCAGTCACTGCCATTTTCGAACCCTGCCCTTCGGTCTCTCTGCAGTCCCCAGAGTGTTCACAAAATGCATGGCAGTGGTTATTGCTCACTTGTGACTTCAAAGATTCCAGGTGTTTCCATATCTAGACAACTGGATCCTCACTGCCCCCACCAAGTGTCTAACGGAAGAAGCCCTGCAGTATACTCTCTTAACAGCTCAAAGCCTGGGAATCACTATAAACTGGGAAAAATCCAACACAACCCCAGCTCAGTCTCTGGAATTGATAGGGGTACTGTTGGACACGAGAAATTGCACGTCATCCCTTCCGGAAAACAGGCTTCAGAGAATGAGGCGACAAGTTCAACTGCTGTTCTGTCACCACAAATTTCCTGCTCGATCTGTACTTCAGCTATTGGGGTCAATGGCAGCCTCTGTTACCATTGTTCCTATAGCCAGATTCCACATGAAGCTCCTTCAGTGGCTACTACTCACTCAGTGGTACCCTCTACAGCATCCTTTGTCTTTTCAGATAAGTGTAACTCAGAGGTGCAAGAAAGATTTACTCTGGTGGATATCTCGAAATCCCCAACAATGGTCTCGCCCCTTCATCCCCCATCTTCCAATAGCCGTTGTGACCATGGATGTCTCCCTGATGATGTGGGGGGGGGGCTATGTCAGGGAAACTCGGTCCAAGACACCTGGTCTGAGACAGAGGCCCTTTTGCATATCGATGTCCTGGAACTGAAGGCGGTGCTTCTAGCGTTGCAAGCATTTCATTCCATCCTTCCGTCAGGGACTTATTGCGATCCAATCAGACAAGTTAGTGGTCTGGAACATCAACAAATAAGGGGGCACCAGATCTTACCTGTTATGCCGAGAGGTCTTGAGAATATGGCAATGGGCGATGGCTTACAGCCGCTTTCTAACTGCAATGCACATTCCCGAGAGCTCCAACGTGATAGCGGGCAAATTGAGCAGGTGCATTCTACAACCTCACGAGTGGTCCCTCAATCCTATAATAGCGGCAGAAATCTTCCATCTGCTGGGGCCAGCTTTGCTGCAACCTATTTGCCTCCCTAACCAACTACAAGTGCAGCAACTATTTTGCCCTTATCCCCCATCGAGGACAGTCACTGAGGGATGCTCTAGTCCACGCTTGGCCCTCAGGTCTACTTTATGCTTATCCTCCTCTTCCCCTCATCTCCCAATTTCTGAAGAAAGCACGACTGTTGAAAAGCAGAGTGATCCTCATTGCTCCATATTGGCCTCGACAAGTCTGGTTTCTCTTCCTCTGGCCTCACCCGCTAGATCAACCGTGGACTCTCAATCCATCCTCAACGTTGATCTCCCATCCGCAGGGTCTGATTCACCCCAATTTAACAACCCTGAAACTGACAGCTTGGTTTTTCCAGTTCCAATGATTGCCAGGCATGAAAACCTCTCGTCCCCTGTGTGCAATATTCTTATTGCATCTCATAA
This sequence comes from Protopterus annectens, assembly GCF_019279795.1. NCBI lineage: Eukaryota > Metazoa > Chordata > Ceratodontiformes > Protopteridae > Protopterus > Protopterus annectens. The sequence goes on along the minus strand of NC_056732.1, from coordinate 295,602,374 downwards.
ATTTATCTTAACAAATGGAAAATGTTCTCTTTATGGGCAGCAAATAATCAGTTAGAACCCTGGTCAGCCCCAGTTTCAGTGGTACTGGATTACTTATCACATCTTTTCCACTCTGGGGTGTCTGCCTCTACTGTCTGTGTGCATTTAGCTGCCATCTCAAATTTCCACATTGGTTTTCAAGATTCTTCACTTATGTCACACACACTCTGTAAGACTTTCTTGAAAGGGGTTATCCACGTAAAACCTCCCTTTAGAGAACTGGTACATCCTTGGGATTTGGCATTGGTTCTGCCAGCTCTAACAGATACATCCTTTGAACCCATGTCTTCATGTGATGTAAAATATCTCTCTTGGAAAATGTTGATTTTGATTGCAGTCATATCGGCCAGTCGATTGTCAGAACTTCAGGCCTTATGCTTCAAACCTCCCTATCTTATCTTCCATAAGGATAGGGTATACTGAGAACTAATTCTACCTTTTTAGCAAAAGTGGTGTCAGAGCGGTCTGTCAACCAATCTATTGACCTTCCAGTGTTCTTTCCTAACCATTCTAACAAGGGAGAGTATTGCCTGCACTCCTTGGATGTTCATAGGCAAATACGATTTTATCTGGACAGAACAAAATCTACCCGTAAATCAGACCATTTCTGGCTTTTTCTGGACCTAGACAGGGTCATTCTGTATCAAAAGTTACATTGGTTTCATGGTTGAGAAATTGTATAACCTGTATCTACAACAAAAACAATCTCACCTTGCCTCATAGAGTCAAAGCACATTCTACAAGATCTGTGGCAACTTCAGCATCTTTCCATGCTAAGGCTTCCCTCAATGATATTTGCTCAGCTGCAACTTGGGCCAAACCTTCTACCTTTATTCTTCATTACAAATTGGACTTGACCTCCAGAGGTAGAGCTTCCTTTGGCTCCATGGTGCTCAGGAATGTCCTTCCATGAGGGTCACCCAGGGATACAGGTAGCTGGGGACTCTGTCCTATCAGAACCATAACGTTCCATCTGCGTTGTTGATCGTCGTTCATTCATTACTTCCCACCCTCCGTCCCCCTTCCGGAGGTTCTTGGTTGATCTCATGTACTCCTTTATTGCAGGTCTGTTATGACCAGAGGTAGCCTCTTCTTTTAACTATCAACTTGCAAACTTGATCTGAGGTAACAGGGAGCAGAGCATTCTGGGTAGGACCTTGGCTTGAGAGTTTTTGTCCGCAAGCTTGATATTGGCCAGCTGGGTTCCGAGGACGAAACCGATAACCCATCAGTAATGAATGAACGAAGAGCAACAACACAGATGGAACGTTATGGTAAGACATAACTTCTTTTTTTCATGTACAAAATTTGTATGTTAGGGTGGTGTCACTCGTCTGGTCAGGATAAAACAGATGAACTTTTGTGGGTTCAGTTCAGGCAGCTTTATTACACACAGGCACATCAGGAATGAGGCTTTTTATCTGAAACTTCAATAAACTTATAAACAGGCTGACTACCACACTTGTACATGTTAACACTCTGGCTGTTATCTCAAAATGGCACTGATGCCTGCACATGCTCACTGTTTATATGCACGTGCTTACATCTGGAAATGCTTCTTAAAGGTACATACATATGCTCTGTTCTACATCCTTCCTCTTTGAGAAGTGATTCATATACTAAATGACAGTATTCAATGACATGCAGTTTACAGAAATGCTCTTTTGACATGCAAGTATACAGAACAAATTCTTTGACATGCAATCATACAAAATTAGACACGTAAAACAATCATGTCCAGGTTGCTTTGTATTTTACGCTAGGCCTAGAAGTATGACCAGATCATGTAACATAAAAGTCAGAATTGGATCTAGAAATGGGGACTGTCTTCAAGGAATGTTCAACTTTGGGGACAACTGGGACATCATCAGGAATGGAAATTAATACTGAGACATGTTCTTCTGTATGAACATTGTCAGGGTCTTTATCACAGGTGCGATGCTGCAATATATTTTCTGATACAGGAAGAAGATACCTGTGGTTTCTCATGTATTCTCTAGCCTCAGATTCCACTAAGTAGGATCTCAGCTTGACACATATACCTCGCACTTGACCAATTTGATCAAAGCCTTTCGCTGTTTGCATCCTTACTGTCTCTCCTTCTTTTAACGGATGAAGAAATCTGCTCATTTTGACATTGCTGTGCTTCTGAGAAGAACACTTCATAAAATGTTGGGCTGTGATTGCTCTGTTGTTTATAGCATTAGTCACCAACAAACTAGAACTGATAGGCAAGGTTGTTCTGGTTTGCCTAGATAGAAGTCTCTGAGCAGGCGAGCCAGGTAGGTTGTCACAGGGTATATTTCTGAGATTAAGTAAATTCAAGAAGATACAGGTATTGTCACGCTTTGACCTCTCTAGCAATTGCTTTGCACTCTGTACTACACATTCAGCAAGAACTTTTGACTGTGAGTATTCAGGACTACTGATAACGTGGATAAAGTCCCACTCTTTTGCAAATCTCTGAAACATTTGATTGGTAAACAGAGTACCGTTGTCAGAAATAACTTTGTGTGGACAACCATGGACTGAGAAATGACATTTCACCTTAGTAATAACAGCACTGGATGTTAGGTTAGGTAGCAAATTGATCTCAGACCAGTTCAAATAAGAGTCTACCAGCACTAATCAATGCTGATTGTTCCACTCAAATATGTCAGTTGCTATTGTTAACGAAGGTAGTTCAGGAATTTGGCTTAGCTGAAGTGGCTCTTTTTGCAATGCAGTTTAGTACTGTTTCATACTGAATAGGAAGAAAGCACTTTATCAATGTCTTTCGATAGAGAAGACCAAAATACTAATCCTCTCGCCCTTCTTTTGGTAGAATCAGATCCTGGGTGGCCAAGATGCAGAATCTGAATGCATTTACATTATAAGGAAGTAGGAACAATAACCTTTGGACCTTTGAAAATTATACAATCTGCCATCAGCATCTCATCTCTGTCTGGAAAATAATGTTGTACTTCTGGCGGCGCACAGGATTGCTTTGAAGGCCATCCAGCACTGATGAATTGGTTGAGCTTTTGCAAAATTGGATCAGTCTTTGTATGATCTCTCAGCTCATCTAGTCTCGTGGTAGAAAATTTACACACTTCCTTGACATCAGAGTCAAAATTCTCTGCATCAAGCTGTTCCATGGTATTTCTGAGCGATCTGGATAAGGTATCGTCCAGATAAAGAAGCTTACCTTTTATATAGACCATTTTGAAATTATATTTTTGCAATTTGAACATCATTCTTTGTAGTCCTGCTGGAGCCAAATACATAGGCTTCTTTAAAATAGTGACTAGATGTTGATGGTCAGTTTCTTTGTGGATAGCTCGGCCATAAATATAATCATGGAGCTCCGAACATGCAAACACAGTTGCCAGAAGTTCATTCTCAATCTGAGCATATTGCATCTCAGTTTGGGTTAGAGTTCTAGACACATAAGTAACAGATCTGCCCTCTTGAAGAATAACTGCATCAAGACCAAACTTTGAAGCATCACAGGAAAGTACTACTGGTTTGTGGACATCATAGTATCTTAATGTAGATGGGCTGGCAGTTTGCTGTTTGAGGTTATCAAATGCTCTCTGGTGTTGTTCTAACCATGACCAGGTAACATTGTTACATGTCAGCACTCTCAAAGGTGCTGATAACTCACTAAGGTTAGGGATAAATGTACCCAAATAGTTAACCGTACCAAGAAGACACTGTAGGGCTTGAACATTGTCTGGAGCTGGCATCTCAAGAATGGCTGCTGGCTTGGAAGGGTCTGTTCGTAAGCCTGTAGTGGTAAATAAATGACCTACATAAGTAACGTCTGGTAGTCTGTCCAGAACTTTCCTGAGGATTCTGTCATGCTCTGCTTCACCATTACCTCCAACCAGTATATCATCAACTATTATTGCACATAGGTTACCTGAAAAATTTGCTCCATTGCACGCTGAAAGACTTCACTGGCAGAATTTATTCCAAAAGGCATCCTGAGGAATCTGTATCTACCAAATGTAGTAACGAATGTAGTCAGTAGTGAAGATTTGCAGTCAATCATTATTTGCTAAAATGAAATCTCTGCATATAAGACAGAAAAACAGTGGCATTTGGCATGAGGGTGGCAATCTCCTCGACTGTACACATTGGATGATGAGGACTTTTTAATGCTTTGCTCAAGTCTCTTGGGTCAATGCATATTCTGATTTCATCTAAATTTTTTTTATGAGCAGGTGCCATGGAAAACGCCCACTCATTTGGTTGTGTGATTGGACAAATCACACCTTGCTGCACCACTTTGTCCTGCATAACTATTGGAACTCTCCTTGCTGGTCTGACCACTAGACTTGACCTCTGGGTCTACTTTCATGGACTACACAACTGTAAGTTTGCTTAGCTTGTTGTCGAAAACATCAGCATACTCTGAGAAAATAGCATCAGTAAAGCTGGAACTGGGACATGTGCTTACATGATGTACTTTCTTGGTAAAAGAAAGCAGTTTCATTCTAACTGTCAGACCTAATAATAATTGCACAGATGTTCTTCGTGTTTCACTGTTGCAGTTACCACACTTGGGTTATCTGCCTGCAGGTAGCCCTCAGTCGGCCCAAATACCAGAGACTTACTATTTCTGCATCGGATGCTGCCACTCCAGGACTGGCATCAGGTCGTCAGGGGTATAAAAACAGGCAAGCGATGCCATTACACCAGTCATCTTGCTGAGGAGCTGAAGCAGAAGCAGTTCGCAAGTCCCAGTCGGCCGCTACCTGAATTTTCGTTTACAAATTTAATAATCCTGAAGTCTTCTAAAGCTAAGTACCCTATTGGGGATTCTTTTTTTCTTGCTCTAACAGATGTCAGAAAAAGTTAACAATTGTCTTGCCTGTGGAAAACAAATACCTCACAAGGATTTTCATTCTTACTGCGTCACCTGTTTAGGCCCAGACCACGATGTCCCTCGCTGTCAGTTTTGTGCCTTATTTAACGCCCGAACCATTCATCGTCAGGCTCTCTTTGTCACAAAATTCTTTCGCTCTCGATCTCCGAAATTCTGAAATGGCTTTGGTAAGCCATCCGACTACCAATATTACAAAAAAACGTAAAGACAGGGACAGACCGCATAGGTCCAAAACTGCCGACGATACTTCCGTTAAGCTAGTTGCCAGTCCGCTGGTACTCAGTGAGGTGCTTTCGCAGCCCCAGATGCCCGCTTCAGTGGATTCGCAGACCTCTACTGAAACCCATTCTGAGTCCGGTATGCCGCGAGACTCTTCATCGACTATGGAACCTGTGGATGTCTCTAACTTGGATGGGTCCGGAGCAGCTGAGCAGGCACCGGCTTCTGGGGCACTTATTCGCTCAACCCATGTTCGACTCAAACCACCAATTTATTTTTTTACCAAAGCTACCCAGTTTCTTAGGCCCAGAGTACACACTACACCTAGAAACCGACGACCAAAGCGCATGCACCTGCTCCCATGCCACAAAAACAAATGCTTAGAATGGCTGAAGACCTTATTACGCTGATTAGGGGAAGTCAGCCTTCCCCTGCTAAGAGAGAAAGAGTCCAGTCCCCTTCAGCTTCTACAGACCAGGAGTCCGATGACTGTGAAATTTCTGATTATGAAGACATGCCCTTATCTGATTATGAGGATTCAGATGCAGAGGATTCCATTACCTCTGCCTCCCCTCTAGAGGATTTTTCTTTTGGTGAAACCTTGCATACCTTATGAGAGCATTTCCACTGGGAATACCAAGACTGTCTTCAGTCCAAAAAGAGACTCAGAGAATTTCTAGAGCTGCCTCAACACAGGCACTTAGCAATACCCCCTGTCCTGGATGTTGTGGATGATGTTTTTATGGAATCCAGTCATACTCCTGACTCTTTACCTCCTGCCCCTAGGAAACCAGACAGAGTACCTGACACTCACAAATTTCTTTTCAAGAATCCTACTGCTGACTCAGAGATCTTTTCCCAGGGGCTTAAAGGTATCAAGGCTACTACAGCCAAGAATCCCACCCCTTTGGACAGGGATTCCAGAGCTTTGGACAGATGGGGTAAGAAGGTATATACCTTTGCAACTCTTGCTATTAGGGCATTGAATTGTCACATTCTGAAGTACCAGCAACATATTATGGAACTTATTAAACAAAAAGTGGCGACCTTTTTAGACTGTGCAGAAAATACAGAATTGCAGGAACTTATGCATTCTGCAAGCCAAGTCAGCAAGCATTCTTTGCAATGTGGGTTTGACGCCCTAGAAGCATCTTGACGGGCAGCTGTCACTGGCTCTGTACTGAGAAGACATGCTTGGCTGAAGGAGCAGACCTTGCCAGACCATGTCAAATCAAAGTTACTACACACTCCTTTGAATAAGGGCTGTTTGTTTGGCACCAAAACAGAAGAGGTTCTTAAAAAGATGGAAGAAAAAGCTAAGTCTATGCAGACTGTTAAAGAATTCTTACAAGTGCAACCCCCTAGATTCAGTAGGCATTGCCCTTCCAAACACTGGTTCTTTCCAGCCCCCTCCAGGTCACTTCAAACCAGACCCAGGGGAGACAGACCACTCAGACTTCAGTCTCAAGGTATGCAGAGATCTAAGCAATGGAGTGCCCCCACTAGTAAAGCAGGGTGTGGTAAGCCACCTCCTTACAGAAAAAGTTCACAATGACTTCTTTACTCCACTTCCCATCCCTGCCCAATTGCTTGTACCCTTAGGAGGAAAACTTGTCCTTCATGCAAAAAAATGGATGTCCATCACTCAGGACCTATGGGTCCTCAACATTGTATCCCAGGGGTACAAATTGTATTTCCTTTCACTGCCAACCCCAAGCAGGTTTCCAGACCTTCCTCCAAACTAGTGGGCAGAGGCTCAAAACCAAGTACTTTCCATGCTCAATATCAGAGCTATTCAGCTGGTTCCAGTAGAACAGAGAGGTCAAGGATTCTACTCCAGACACTTCCTGCTACCAAGGAAAGAGAGCTCTTGGCACCCAATCCTGGATCTTACCATTCTCAACACCTTCCTGGTGGTACCAAAATTCAAAATGCTTACCCTGCAACAGCTTCTTCCTATGCTAGCCAAGGATGCCTGGTTAGTCACCCTAGACTTAAAAGAAGCCTATCTGCATATCCCCATAAGGGAATCATGCAGGAAGTATCTACGTTTCAGGGCAGGGTCTATGCATTATCAGTTCTCTGCACTTCCCTTTGGTTTATCTACTGCACCCAGAGTATTCACAAAATGCCTGGCTTCAGCCATTGCATACTGCAGGCAGAGAAATATCCAAATTTACCCATACTTGGACGACTGCCTGATTCAGGCAGACAATCAGGAATTACTGTTGCAGCATCTGACATTTGTGAAAAACCTTCTCACTTGCTTGGGGTACACCATCAACGAAAAGAAATCAAAACTGGTACTCAGGCAAAAGATTGTATTCCTGGGAGCAAGCTTGGACACAACTTCCCAGATGGCATTCCTCACCTCAGAAAAACAAGTCTATCTGACAGACTACTTCAAACAATTGGCCACCAGAACCCAGATGTCTGCAAGAAAAATACTGCAAGCCCTAGGGTTCATGGCCTCATGTATGCTGCTGATTCCATATGCAAGACTGCATATGAGGAAGCTCCAATGATACTTAAAAAGTCTTTGGTGCCAACAGTCCCAGGACCTGGAAACAGTCATTCTTATCATACCCTTTCTAAGGACAGAGTTCCTCTGGTGGGCAGAAGCATGCAACCATAATTTACTCAACCCCAAGCCACCCAGACCCTAACCACAGACACATCAGACTATGCCTGGGGAGCACACATGGACGGAATATGCATTCAGGGCCACTGGAGCCCACGTCAAATTCATCTGCACATCAACGAAAAGAGATGCTAGCTGTACAGAATGCCTTGACAGCTTTCAGATTCATAATCTTTCCAGGACAACTGCTAATAAAAACAGACAGCACCTCTATTGTGTGGTACATCAACAAGCAGGGGGGGAACCCATTTCTACCCACTTTGCAGGCTAGCCATGGCCCTGTGGAACACGGCCTTGGACATTCAAATCCATCTGCAACCTCAATTCCTGCCAGGCAAACAAAACTTACTGGCAGACGACTTAAGCAGAAATCTCCTAGACTCACACGAGTGGCAATTGGAGCACAGCACTTTCAACCTTCTGATTCAGAAATAGGGGACCCCAGAGGTGGATCTCTTTGCCTCCCCCTACAACCACCAGCTCAGCTAATTCTGCACCAGGATTCCTCACAGCAGGACCTGGAAAGTGGATGCCCTATCTTTTCAGTGGGCAAATCTCTCAGTCTATGCCTTTCCCCTCTGCCCCTCCTTTCAAGTGTATTACTCAAGATAAAAAAGGACAGACCAAGGACATGTCTGATTGCCCCGGACTGGCCACGCCAGCACTGTTACGCACTCCTGCACAGCCTGACATCGGTGCCACCCTGGCACCTACACCAGAGTCCAACCCTCCTCTCTAAGCAGGAGGAGCAGATTCTGCATCCACAACTGCAAACCCTAAATCTTGCAGCCTGGCTTATTCTTTGAATTCTCCCCCAGCGACATTAAGCTAACAGGTGCCGGACGTCATTCTTGAATCCAGAAGACCCAGTACAATTAAATCCTATGCTGATAAGTGGAAAAGGTTCTGCTCATGGATTCAATCTAAAAGAGAGGACACAACACTGCCCTGTCTGCCTCTTATCCTGGATTACTTAGCAGATCTACTCCACAAAGGCCTGTCCTTCTTCTCCATTAAGATACATGCCTCAGCCATTTCTGCTCATTACAACTCTCTCTTCTCGCACTTTCTTATCAAACAGTTCCTGAGAGGGGCAAACAACTTAAGGGCACCAAGGAGGGCACCCACCCCTGCTTGGGACCTTAACATTGTACTGGAAAAGCTCACACTACCCCCTTTGAACCTGCTGCATCAGCATCAGCTGAGTTAAAATTCCTCTCTTTGAAAACACCCTTGCTTCTAGCCATCACTTCAGCTAGAAGAGTGTCTGAGCTACAAGTACTGATGGCTGTGGAACCCTTCATTATTTTCCATGCTGACAGGGTTTCCCTCAGGACTAACCCTTCTTTTATGCCTAAAGTGGTCCATCCATTTGCCGACCTTCTTCCATAATCCTCAAAATAAACGGAAAAGGATCCTGCACTCCTTCGATGTGCACAGACAGCTCAGATTCTACCTTCAGAAACTCTGACCAGTTACAAGTCAGCTTTGCAAAAGGGGCAGAGGGCAAGGCCATTTCAAAACAAACTATTTCCAAATGGATAGCACACTGCATCCATTTCTGCTACAAGCACCATGAGAAACCAACCCCTCAGGGGGTTAGAACACATTCCACTAGGGCAACATCTACTTCTACAGCATTTCTCAGCAGAGTCCCTACCAGGGCCATCCTGGAGGCTGCTACCTGGAGTTCTGTACACACCTTCACCAGGCATTACCACCTGCCTATCTTTTCCAAATCCATGGCAGGATTTGCTACAGTAGTCTTGCAGGGCATACTACCCAGCATTAACTCTTCTTGACTGTCTCCACCCTTCTTCAGCTTTGGGAATCCACCTGTGTGTGATGACTGCAACAGTGAAACACAAAGAACATAGTACAGTTGTGTGCACTTACCATAAATTTAGATGTTCAAGTGTATTCACTGTTGCAGTCCTGGTTTCCCTCCCTCCAGCCCCCTGGTTTTCTCTCTCTCTCCTATGGCTATTACTAACCCCTTCTGGGGTATTGGTATTGGTGTTTACTTTTTACTGGTGGGGGGCTCCTGACATTTGGGGCAAGAAAAATAGATGTAATGGCGTTGGATCCTTGTTTTTTATACCCCTGACGGCCTTAAGTCAGTCCTGGAGCGACAGCATCTGACGCAGAAATACTAAGTCTCTGGTATTCAAGCCGACTGAGGGCTATACCTGCAGGCAGATAATCCAAGTGTGATGACTGCAACAGTGAATACACTCTAACATCTACATTTATGGTAAGTGTACACAACTGTACAGTCTTTTGACTACATAAAATTGCAAGCTGTAACTGTTCCCAATTGAATAGCATGAAAGCACAACTGAGCCTTTGGTTTGAATCTCTTCACCTCCATAAGCAACAAGCTTCGCACAATTGGCCAAATTAAGTTGCTCACCAGCCCTCACTTTAACAGATGTTTCTGCTTGACATTACATTGAACCAGTGTCTACTTTGAGCTCTGTGGGCTTGCCATTGATCAGAACAGTACAAATTACTTCATTCTTTGCCAATAAATCTACTGAATTATCCTTTTCACCAACCACTGATACACCGTCTACATAGAAAGTAGGGTTGCAGCTGCAACTGTACACAGCACAAGAAACATTTTGAAATGGCTGTACTTTGACTGCACTTGCAATATAACTGTACTTTGCACCCAGCAAACTCTTTGAAATGATTGCACAGTAATAACGTACACACTGAGATACCGAACAACTGTAGTTATGCTTTAAATGGCTTCGGTCAGTGTGAAATAGTAGTTTGTGTCCAAGCATGGTCTTTTAGTAAAAAAACATGCAGTCGCTTTGCTCTTTAAGCATAATTTGCCCTTTTATTGTACTCATTATGCCCTTTTAATCTCTTATCATTCTCATTAAACTTCTCTTGTGCCTGTTTTACTTTAAACATGCTCGTTATGCAAACCAAAGGTAATTCTGAGACCCTTTTAAATGTCTCTGCTAGTTTTATCAGATATCGTGGTTTCAAACATTTCATTTAATTAATAATGCATTTTGTGCCTTTTGTTTGATTAATAATGCGTTTTGTGCTACTCATTTGATTAATAATGTGCTTTGTGCCTTACAAATGCTCCGTTTCATTTTCTTTGCCAAATAAGTTTTTGTTATGTTAAACTAATTTCTGGCTTTTTCTGTTTGTCTGAGCACTGTTTCACTCAACCACCTTATTCCGCCTTCACCATGGCTTAAAGAAATTGCTCTCTTAATGCCGGTTTTGACACCATGTCACTTGTCTGGTCAGGATAAAACAGACGAACATTTGTGGGTTCAGTTCAAGCAGCTTTATTACACACAAACACATCAGGAATGAGGCTTTGTAACTAACTACCACACTCATACATGTGAGGGTCATGCTGCTCAACGCTAGAAGTCTAAATCTCAAAATGCATTCACTTGAAGCACTCCTTAAAACGGAGAATATCGGCATTTGTGCTGTAACAGAGACCTGGTTCAAGGCAGCAGAAAGCACCCCTACACTACCAGTCTATAACTCATTCCACACCATTTGGCGCCAAAACTTGGACCAAAGCTCCAAAATTGGTGGTTTTTCCATATTTATAAAGGATGCACACACCTGTAGACTGGTAGCCCAACATAATGCATCAGAAGTACTTCAGGTTCAGCTAACATTGGGTAAGACAGCAATTCAGGTTGTAGCCTGTTATAGGTCCCCAGCCATGTTCCAAGACACTCACTCCATGTTCCTAAGCACCCTGGAGAATATTAGGGTCCAACCTAACACACTCATACTGGGCGACTTCAACTACCCCTCCATTAACTGGGAAAACTACTCGTGTACCAATACACTTGCCCAACGTTTCCTGGAATTCTTTAATTCCAATGCCCTGGACCAGCTCATTCTTTCCCCCACTAGAGGTAGCAATATCCTTGACCTGCTCATTACTAATATGGGCGACCATTGCTCTACACCAATAGTCAAGCCCTCCCTGGTTAGATCCGACCACAAACTAATCACCTTGGAACCCCCCCCACCCACCCCCCGCAAAGGTAACCACCATGAAAAACTTCTCCAAAGCTAACTTTGGGCTCCTAAGTACAGAGGTGGCTAACTTCACGGCAGCCGTGCAAATGGAGAATAGTTGCATGACCACCGAATCATACACCAATGCACTGTATGAACATGTACACAAATGCATGGATCTCGCTGTACCCAATAGAACTAAGATGTTCTCCTCCAAAAAAAAAAGGAAGCCAATCTGGTGGTCCCCTGCCATAAACAAACTCTACAACAGAAGGAGGAAACTGCTGCGGAATAAGGTGAAGTCGCAAGACTGGAAAAACTCCCTGATCAGCCTCAGCAAAAAGTTGAGATCCCTCATCAAATCCTCTAAAGCTAGCTATGAAAACAGAATTGCAGCAGATAGTAAAGACAACCACAAGGCCTTCTATAGTTATGTAAAGAACCTCCACAGCAGTGCCCAGATTTGCTCTGAGCTACTGCACAATGGTACCTCCTTTACTGAGCCAACAGATATTGCCAATGTACTGGCCGACAGATTCAGTGCCAACTCCTCCCTCCCCAAGGACCAATCACAATACCAGTAGATTACCAGGTACCCATTATTACTGCTGCACAGGTTAAAACAACACTGTCCAAGGCCAAGAATACAGCCTCTATGGGACCTGACAATATCCCTTGCTGTGTTCTACATGAACTACAGAGTGAACTGGCACCTCACCTGTGTGTCCTGGTTAACCACAGCCTCACCTCAGGCTTTGTCCCTACTGAATGGTGCACTGCTATAGTCATCCCTCTCCACAAAGGAGGAGCGACTACAGACCCTGGGAACTATCGCCCCATTAGCCTGTCAAGTCTGATATGCAAAGATGTGGAACGCATCGGCATGGGCCTAATAAACAAGAATATAGGGAATATCCAAACTCTGGATCCCACACAGTTTGGTTTTGTGAAGGGTAGATCATGCCTGCTCAACTTGGTCAACTTCTTTGATTCAAGTCACCAGAGCTGTGGATGAAGGTAAGGTGGATCATACAGCCTACTTTGATCTGTCCAAGGCCTTTGATGCCATTCCCCACTCAGGAATCATAGAAAAACTCACTAAGCTAGGCACCAACCCCCTATATCATTAGGTGGGTTGCAAACTGGCTCACAGATAGAACCCACAGTGTGAAAGTAGCTGACTCCAAGTCAGACTGCCGTCCAGTCACGAGTGCAGTCCCACAGGGATCGGTCATGGGTCCTCTTCTGTTTGGTATTTACTTCTCAGAAGTCCAGTCCAACACGAAGGGACTCTGGCTGACAAAGTTTACAGACGATTGCAAGTTGGGAGCCATTATTAACTCCCCAAGTGATGTTGACATCCTACAGAAAGGCCTCACTGAGACCAACAACTGGTGTCAGAACCATGGCCTTAAGCTCAATGCCAAAAAATGTGTCGTCATCCCCTTTGGGAAAAACCCAGTTCCTATGAGCTACCACATCAGTGGTAGTCCACAGAACACAGAAGGCATTATAAGAGATCTGAGAACACAGGTTGACAGCAACCTCTCTTTTGACCACCACACTGCCACTATGGTCAGAAAATCCTTCTATTTGGCACATCTCATTACTAAGGGTTTTGCATCCAGGAAGAAAGAGGTCATTGTCTCCCTTTACTCTTCCCTCATTAGGCCAGTCATTGAGTACAATGCCCCATTTGGCATGTACCTCACTAGACACCAACTGGAGAGGCCGCAAAAGTACCTCACAAAGAGGTTCCTAGGCTTTAAACACTTGTCCTATATGAAGACACCACAAATACCAAACTGTAGAAGCAAAAGAAGCAGCACAGCAACTGAAGAGACACAACTTTAATGAAATAAAACAAGGTTAAGCTCTTTCTTCCCTCAGTCCAGGGACTTCCTCAGAACAATATTTAAAACCAACCCAGCCTTTAAATAATACCTCCAATTACACTAATTAATTAATAAATTGAATAATACAATCATAGTCATTTACCACTAACATACAAATTGTACAATATACTAACTAAAAATTCTATCCTAAAATATTTTAACTTTTTTCAAGTGATTTATTTCATTAAAATTGTGTCTTTTCAGTTGCTGTGCTGCTTCTTTTGGTTCTACTTGTCCTAAATGAACAGACTCAAAAAACTCCAACTATCTGTCTCATATCGCCTACTTCGAGGTGATCTCTGCTTGACTTATAAAGCCATGTCTGGCCCACCTCTGTTAGAAATGCTACATCTAAAGAAATCCCAATCCCTCCACACCACACGTTCCAGAGACCTCAACCTCATTACCACAGTCAACAGAATGTGCTGGAGGAACAGGTTCATAACCCAGAGACTGTTCATGCTATGGAATAGACTTCCCATACATGTCAAACAGAGCACCTCACTGGCCCTCTTTAAGAGAAATCTTGATGAGTGGATGGGAAATAGAAAATTCACCCCGGGGATCACTCCAGTGGTTCTACTCGACAGAGGCACCTGAAACTAAGGTCGGGTGGCACGATGCCAGGGTAATCTTATGGGCTTGGCTTGTAAAGGCTCTTGGGCCATTAGCCTAGTACACACCTATGAACCTTGAACATCTTTAACACTCTAGCTGTTCTCTCAAAATGGCACTGCTTCCTGCACGTACTCACTATATTTATATGCACATGTTTATATCTGGAAATGCTTCTTAAAGGTACATACACATGCTCTGTTTTACAGGTGGTATAGTTTGCATTTATTTTTTACACTACTTTGTTTAGATTTGTTGCTATTACTAGAAATAAACAGCTTACTAGTGAAACAAGTACAGTTTTATTTGCTTTTTTTTACTTTTTGTTTCATTTTTGATTTGTACAGCTCCTGTCTGTTGCAGTTTTTGTTTTGTTTGTGAATTATTTCACCTAGGTAGTATCTGCAAATTGCCAGTTACAATCAGTATTCTACCCCGACAAACAAATATAAAATAAAGAAAAATATATAAGACCATTTGAATAAATTAGTCATTTCTTGTTTTTAGACGTAGTACATTGTTTTAAGAGGTTTGACTTCTCTGAGTAACATTTCCTTTATTTTTGTCTTGAAGCTGTGGCATTTGCAAGAAGAATCATGATCAGCATCTCTTGTTACTTTGTGATACCTGTAAACTTCATTATCATCTGGGCTGTCTAGATCCTCCTCTTACAAGAATGCCAAAGAAGACGAAAAACAGCTACTGGTAAGAATATTCTCTATTGTGTCCATGACAACCCAATATCCCAAGTGGTAATATATGTATATATATATATATAATATATATATATATATATATATATATATATATATATATATATATATATATATATATATATATATTTGTGCTTGATCCCCACCTTTCTCGTAACTAGTCTAGTCCAGGTACAGATTTGCTGTATCCAGGACTGTTTGTAAGCTTCTCAGCCCCCCAAGCCTTTGTGTTGGAGTGCAGCCTTTTAGCTTATCAGTGGGAGTGGTAAGTACTAGGTACCTGTCTGCCACAAGAGGAGTGGTTCTTGGCCCAGGAATTGTAGTTTATTGACCATTCGGGAAGTTGTCCATCTTTTTCAACTTTCTGGTTTAAAAGACCACATCTGCGCTTGTTCCCCATCTTTCCTGTAACTAACCTACTGGAAAGCAGTAGAAAGCCTTAAACTGATGTAAGCCTTTTAGCTTAAAAGAGAGACTTTGGAGTGATTGAGTATCGGATTTCTGTATTTTCGTGCTGTACTTAACTGTTTTCTGCCTAAACGCTGATTTTCCAGCACTTCTTGTGATTTAAAAGCTTGTTTTTTTCACATATTGTACTTATTTGACTGCCTGCACTTTTAAAAAGTTGTTTTTTGTTTAAATAAATTGTTTAACTGTTGTAGGCTACACACTAAAGTGTGATAGCCTTTTCTGATCGCTTGTAGTTGTTTAAAGCTGTTTTAAGTGTACTTTTTACTGTTTTTGCCTTATCTTTTCAAAAAAAAAAAATAAATAAATTTCTTGTTTCCCGCCTTTCTAAGCTAGTATAGTCCAGTTTTCAGGCTAGTGCTGAATTCAGGGCTGTGTTACAAGTTTCTGAGTTTCCCATACCTTACTTGGCTAGAGGGAAGTTTCTCTGTTCACCTGTGAGAGAGGGGAACTTTGAGCAGCCATCTGTCCCTGGAGGAGTGGTTCCAGCCCAGAAGTTAGTAGTTTAAAAAACGCGTTGCACGGTTTTGTGCGCCGGGCAGCACCGGTTAGCTAGGGTTAAATAATTCCTGGCTCCACTTAAATCTCGTCTTCAGTTTTTCAATTGAAACTAGTCTAACTCTCAACCTAAGCACTCAGAAAGCATCTTACAGTCCAGCACTTGCTCAGACCTAATAGCAAGCACTAATATACCCCGACACTTGACTGCCCAGCAGGGCAAGGCTCTTTATCCACCTCTCACCAACCAAGCGACTAAGCAGCTCACCCTACTATTCAGGCATGACCAAAGGGCAACTTCAGGTGTACTCTCCAGTGCAGCTGGTGAATCTGGGTATCCTGAGGCAATGTTACAACTGCCTCATGTACACAGACAACCCTCTCCTCCTACCACAAAACACTAACATATGTGAGAGATGCAATTATACAGCCAAACTGGAGGCTAAGGTATCTCCACGCAAGATTGGACCAGACAGTCATGAGGACAAGGTTAACACTTGCACCACACCTCCAGCATCACATAGACCTACTAAACCAGCACTGGCAAAAAATATACATAAATACACTAAATCATACTCGGAGGCTCTAAATAAAAACCTGCAAAAGCACCGGAGAGCTCCAAATCAGACACCCACAAAACCTGCACCTCCCGTCACAAACCAGACAACACATAAAACACAAAATCAATGTGCTGCACAATCACAGCCCTTAAGGCGAAATAACATACCTAACACACTAGTAATAGGTGACTCAATAGTCAGGCACACTAACGCCCCACTCACTAGGATGGACAAGGAGAAGGTTACTGGTAGCTGCCTGTCAGGAGCCAGAATCCGCCACATAACAAAAGCACTCAGGTCATGCCAGAACAAATACAAATATGACTTTGTTCATGTTGGTGTGAATGACCTGAGTCGTACCTCCCTGGACTACATGAAAAGAGACATGGAAGAGCTCTCTGATCATGTAGCCCAGGCAGGTATGACCCTGACCCTGAGTAGCATCCTGCCCTCACCAAGAATGATACCTCAGTATAAAGAAAAAAATATCAATTTCAACAATTGGCTAAGCTTCTGGTGTTATTCAAAGGGGATCCAGTGTCTGTCAGCCTGTGATGACATGCACGACAAGCCGCGTTGCTTCGCAAGAGACGGCTTGCACCTGTCACCCCTTGGCTTTCGAATACTGGCCAAGGCTCTTGCTGCCCCCATAGTGCCTTTTTTAGGCAAGGCTCAAAATTCAAACCCACCTCCGTAAACAGCACAAGTAAAAAAAATGAGGGTTATGCTACTCAATGCCAGGAGTTTAAATCTCAAAATGCATGCACTCGAAGCACTCCTAAGTATGGAGAACGTCGACATCTGTGCAGTAACTGAAACCTGGTTCAAGGCTCCAGAGAGCACTCCAGCAGTACTGGGCTGCAACTCATACCACACATTTCGACCACAGAACACGGACCGAAACACAAAAGGAGGGGGTGTATCCATATTCATCAAGGATACCCACACCTCCTGGTTAGTGGCGCAGCATGATACCTCTGAGATAATCCATGTGCAACTAACATCGGGCAAATCTGCAATGCAAATTGTGGCCTGCTACAGATCACCTCCATGACCCAGGACCACCACTCCGCCTTTCTGGAGACACTGGAAAACATGAAGGTCCTACCGAACACCCTGATCTTGGGAGATTTCAATTACCCTACCATTAACTAGGAAAACTACTTGAGTACAAACTCCCAGGCATAGCACTTCCTGGAATTTATCAACACAAATGCCCTGGATCAGCTGGTAAACTCCCCTACCAGAGGCCATAACATATTGGACCTGGTCATCACCAACATGGGCGACAGGTGCTCCATACCGGAGGTCAACCCGTCACTGGTTTGATCAGACCATAAACTAATCACCCTGGATGTCCACAACCCACCACCACCTTCAACCAAGGAAACCACAGTGAAAAACTTTTCTAAAGCAAACTTCACCTTACTTAAGGCAGTGGTGTTAAGTTTCACAGCCCCCACGCTAAAGGATAACACTGCCCAAGATGCAGAATCCTTTGCATTTGCACTCTATGAGCACCTAGAAGGATGCATGGATCGTGCCATCCCTAGCAAAACCAAGACTCACTCCCCTAAGAGAAGGAAACCAGTCTGGTGGACCCCTGTCATAAACAGGTTATACAACAAAAGGAGGAAACTAGTTCAGAAAAAAAGCAAATCCCAAATAGGAAAGACATTCCTGATCAGTATCAGTAAGAAGCTAAGATCCCTCATAAAACCATCCAAGGCTAACTTCGAAAGAAAAATAGCCAAGGATTCGAAAGATAACCACAAAGCCTTCTTTAGCTATGTCTAGAATCTATGTGGCAATTCGCAGATTTGCTCTGAGATAGTGCAAAATAGCACAAAATATACTGAACCTACTGATATTGCCAACATCCTGGCAGATAGATTCAGTGCAAACTTCACCTCCCTCTCACCTTCAAAAGGGCCCACAACAATATCGGAAAAGTGTAGTGTCCTGGAAATCACAGAAGCACAGGTGAAAACAGCCCTTTCAAAAGCCAAAAACACAGCATCAATGGGGCCAGATGGTGTCCCAGGCTGCATCTTGCACGAACTACAGAATGAACTAACCCCTCACCTAAACCCGCTGTTCAACCTCAGCCTCTCCACAGGCTATGTGCCCATAGAGTAGCGCACAGCAATGGTTATTCGCTCCACAAAGGAGGGGCCACAACTGACCCTGGTAACTATCGCCCCATAAGCCTGACTAGCCTGGTCTGCAAGGCTATGGAGCGCATCATCATGGAACTCATTAACAAAGACATTGGGAACCTCCAAACACTTGACCCAACCAAGTTCGGCTTTGTTAAGGGCAGATCATGCCCACTAAACCTGGTTGACTTCTTCGAGACAGTTACCAAGGCCATACGCGAGGGAAAGGTGGTTCACACAGCCTACCTTGATCTCGCCAAGGTGTTCGACACCATTCTTCACTCGGTTATTATAGAAAAACTCTCCAGCCTGAACATAAACCCCTACGTCACAAGATGGGTTGCCAGCTGGCTTACAGACAGAACTCACACGGTAAGAATAGCGGGCTCCAAGTCTGACTCTAAACCAGTCACAAGTGGTGTCCCGCAAGGCTCTGTTCTGGGACCCCTACTGTTCGGCATATATTTCTCAGAAGTACAGGCAAACACAGGAGGATTATGGCTAACCAAGTTCGCCGATGACTGCAAACTGGGAGCCATAATTGACTCTCCGGCTGACACGGACATTCTCCAAAAAGGCCTTACTGAGACAGACACCTGGTGTCATAGTCATGGCCTCAAGCTAAATGCCAAATAATGCATAGTTATCCTGTTTGGGAAAAACAAAACACCCACAAATTACCACATAGGCGGTAGCCCCCTTAATACAGAAGAGGTAATAAGAGATCTGGGGACCCAGGTAGATAGTAATCTCTCCTTTGACAATCATATTGCCAAAGTAGTTAGGAAATCCTTCTATGTGGCCCATCTAATTACTAAGGGGGTTCGCATCTAGAAATAAAGAGGTTATAGTGCCCCTCTATTCGTCACTCATCAGACCCATCATAAAGTACAATGCCCCATTTGGGATGTACCTCACAAGACACTTCCAACAGCTTGAAAGACCACAAAAGCACCTCACCAAGAGGATTACTGGCCTCAAACATATGTCCAATGCAGCCCGACTGAAAAAACTCCGGCTGTACTCAGTGGCATATCGCTTACTCAGAGGTGATCTCTGCCTGACTTACAAAGCCATGTCCAACTCAGAATTGATGGACATGCTCCACCTAAAGAAATCCAAGTCACTGCGAGCCACGCACTTTAGTGAGCTAAACCTCACCACAACAATAAATAGAACATACTGGAGGGATAGATTCCTGTCACAGAGACTCCCCATGCTTTGGAACAAAATTCCTAACTACATTAGGCAGAGCCCCTCACTAACACACTTCAAGAGAAGCCTTGACGAGTGGATGGGTAACAGAAAATACACCCCGGGATCACTTCATTGGCTCTGCTTGATAGAGGCTCATTTAATTAATCAATGGGGCGGTGAAAGCCAACACACTCTGGCTAGGCTTATAAATGCCGTTGGGTACTTTGGGTTTTGGGAATGAGTTTTGTGACAAGTGTTGCAGCTGAGAGTCATGAACAGATTTTCCATTTCATTTTTGACAGTTCAACTCTGAGACATTCTCTCTACTTTTTAGCATTCACTTTGGTGACTGTGTTTTTGGACTTTTTTTGTAGGTATACCACCATAGTAGTCTGTAGTCTTTGGTTTTCTGAGTGGAAGGGAATGTAATAATGTCATATTGCCTTAAGTAAAGTTTCGTTTTCAATATTCTTCAGTTTATGCTAGGGCATGGTTTTGTTTGGCAAGTTTTCAAAATATGTGGTGCTTTTTTATATGTATTTATTGGATTTGTTTTTTGCAGTGTACTGATTTATCTGTATTTTATTTGATTTTTAAACTTGTATTTTGCAGTTATTTTTCCTTCATTTTCATAGGCTTTTTTGTGTAAGCTTTGTTTTTCTTAGTTTGTTTTATGGTTTTAGGTTTTTTTTGACATATGTATCAAAGTGCATTTTGAATTTGATTTAGGCCTAGGATCCTCTTTGTGAGGTACTTTTGCGGCCTCTCCAGTTGTTGCAGGTTTATAGTGAGGTACATGCCAAATGGGACATTGTACTCTATGATTGGCCTAATGAGGGAAGAGTAAAGGGAGACAATGACCTCTTTCTTCCTGGATGCAAAACCCTTAGTAATGAGGTGTAACACATAGGAGGAGTTTCTGACCACAGTGGCAATGTAGTGATCAAAAGAGAGGTTGCTGTCAACCTGTGTTCCCAGATCTCTTATAATGCCTTCTGTGTTCGGTGGACTACCATCAGTGTGGTAATTCATGGGAACTGGGTTTTTCCCAAAGGGGATGACGACACATTTTTTGGCATTGAGCTTAAGGCCATGGTTCTGACACTAGTCGTTGGTCTCAGTGAGGCCATTCTGTAGGATGTCAACATTACTTGGGGAGTTAATAATAACTCCCAACTTGCAGTCGTCTGCGAACTTTGACAGCCAGAGTCCCTTCGTGTTGGCCAGGATTTCAGAAAAGTAGATACCAAACAGGAGAGGACCCAGGACCGAACCCGGTGTGACTCCACTCGTGACTAGTCAGTAGTCTGACTTAGAGTCAACTACTTTCACGCTGCGGGTTCTATCTGTGAGCCAGTTTGCAACCCACCTAGTGATATAGGGGGTTGGTGCCTAGCTTAGTGAGTTTTTCTATGATTCCTCAGTGGGGAATGGTATCAAATGCCTTGACCAGAACAAGGTAGAGGCTGTATGAACCACCTTACCTTCATCCACAACTCTGGTGACTTGACTCAAAGAAGTCGACCAAGTTGAGCAGGCATGATCTACCCTTCACAAAACCAAACTGTGTGGGATCCAGAGTTTGGAGATTGCCTATATCCTTGTTTATTAGGTCCATGATGATGATGCGTTCCATAGCTTTGCATATCAGACTCGTCAGATTAATGGGGCGATAGTTCCCAGGGTCTGTAGTGGCTCCTTCTTTGTGGATAGGGAGAACTCTAGCAGTGCGCCATTCGGTAGGGACAAAGCCTGAGGTGAGGTTGTGATTGAACAGGGCACACAGGTGAGGTGCCAGTTCACTGTGTAGATCATGTAGAACACAGTCAGGGATATTGTCAGATCCCATAGAAGCTGTATTCTTGGCCTTGGACAGTGCTGTTTTAACCTGTGCAGCAGTAATACTGGGTGCCTGCCAATCTACTGGTATTGTTATTGGCCCTTTGTGGGGGGGTATTGGCCCTTTGGGGGGGGTAAAGTTGGCACTGAATCTGTTGGCCAGTGTATTGGCAATATATGTTGGCTCGGTATAGGATGTATCATTGTGCAGTAGCTCAGAGCAAATCTGGGTATTGCCGTGGAGACTCTCTACATACTTATAGAAGGCCTTGTGGTTGTCTTTGCTGTCTGCTGCAATTCTCTTTTCATAGCTAGCTTTAGAGGATTTGATGAAGGATCTCAACTTTTTGCTGAGGCTGATAAGGGAGTTTTTCCAGTCTTGGGACCTCACCTTATTCCACATCAGTTTTCTCCTTTTGTTGTAGAGTTTATTTATGGTAGGGGATCACCAAATTTACTTTCTTTTTTGGAGGAGAGCATCTTTGTTCTATTGGTTATGGCGAGATCCATGTATTTGTGTACGTGTTCATACAGTGCATTAGTTAATGATTTGGCATTCAGCAACTATCTTCCATTTGCATGGGTGCCGTGAAGTTAGCCACCTCTGTTTTTAGGAGCCCAAAGTTAGCTTTGGAGAAGTTTTACCTGGTGGTTACCTTTGCGGGGGGGGGGGGGGGTGAAAGGATGTGGATTTCCAAGGTGATTAGTTTATGGTCGGCTCTAACCAGGGGGAGTAGCTGACTATTGGTATAGAGCAAAGGTCGCCCATGTTAGGACCAGGTCAAGGATGTCACTACCTCTAGTGAGGGTAAGAATGAGCTGGTCTGGGGCATTGGAATTAATGAACTCCAGGTAATGTTGGGCAAGTGTATTGGTTTTATTGGGTATTTGATTTAGTAACAGTAAAATTTCAGGAGGTTATGTGGCTTTTTATCATATGTCTTGCTGGTCTTGTCCTGACATGTTTATCAAATTGTTTTTTTTTTCAGACCTTATAAAAAGTATTGCTCCTTATCTGTTTGCAGTGCCCATGAGAACTGTTGTTTGGCAGGTTTGTAATTCATGTAATAAGCAGTAAAAAGGGCCATTTTTTATTACAGTAGTCTGGCTTTTGTGTTTTGATTTCCTCAGGCGAAATAATTTCAAAGATTTTATTTTATTTTTTTTATTTATTTATTTTTTTTAAGAATCAAGTCTCTAGTGTAAGTGTAGATGTGTTAAAGTGAAGCTAAAGACCTATTTCATTTGCTCAACCAACTGTGCTGGTTTCTCTGCATTTTTGGTGCTTAAGAATGCCTGAAGGCAACAAAGTTAACAAAGAGCTAGAAAAAAGGTTTCTGCTTAGTCCTGGATTCAAGCCTTGCTCATAATTTGGCTTGTCACAAGGTCATTGTATACTGCATTTCTGAAATGAGCTCAAGATTTATGTGTGGCATGAAAAGAAAACTGTTCAAAGTCATGATGCACTTTTAAGTCTGTTAAAAATATTTTTTTTCAGCAGGAAAGCAGTAGGTCTTTGAATTTGGTATGAATATGGTTATAAAACGTTCATAAAAGCAGTGTTAAAGCTGAAGCCTGATATATTTGTTCTTGTATTGCTCACTCTAAGGAAGTTTCACTGGTCATACCCACAACTCAGTATTGTTTACGGAAGGGAGTGATTCTGAGTGTGCAAGTTCTGATGGTCAAATGGAAGAGGAGAATTGTTATCTTCAGTTAATTTAAAAGGCATTTCTGCCATTCTGAGTAGTAAACCATGATCCAGTGACATTTCTCTGTCTGTAATATCACCTAACTGTAGTTTAGTGCCAAGAAAACCTTTGATACCTTACGGCTTCTTTTGGTTGTAATGAGGTGAAGCCACCAAAAGTGGCATTAATGAGGAGAAGTCTTAAAGCTTTCCGCAAAATCACACAGACACATCCAGATGTGCTGACAGATGATGATACTGTCTGCTTTGGCAACTCCATATTTGTTAGGGACCCCATCACCTCTGTATAGATTCACAGAGACCCATAAATAGAGCAGTTTAAGCTCCATATCACACCAGACATGTCCAGCTATCAACCTGTTCAAAGACATCATCTGTGTCCCTTGAAAATCATGTTATGGTCCTAGATGTACTTTATGAACTCTCCATAAACAAGAACTCCATTCTTTTGGGAGATATTCTGGAGTGCCAGTACCTTGCACAAATGTCTTAAGTGGAATAAACAAAAACTCCCTGGACTAGATTAACAAACCCACCAGAAGACATAATATTCTTGACCTGGTCCTTGTGAATATAGCTTCTTCATGTACTATTCCCCTGGTACTCCTTTTCTTGATTAAGTCAGATCACAAACTGGTGACCTTCGCCTTCAAAATCTTTAACACCTCTTCAATCAATGTAGTGTTCAAGGATTTTCCCTTACTAAACTCATCAAATTATTTGATGAAATTTCAAAATTCACTTATAGCAGCATCACTCCAGACATTGCAAGATCAAATAACTTCAC
This sequence comes from Protopterus annectens, assembly GCF_019279795.1. Lineage (NCBI taxonomy): Eukaryota > Metazoa > Chordata > Ceratodontiformes > Protopteridae > Protopterus > Protopterus annectens. The sequence continues at coordinate 295,578,143 of NC_056732.1, read as the reverse complement.
AAAGAAGTTTTGTGAAACTTGGATAAGTGCATATAACTGGCAGTCCCAACTAGATCTAAATATGATGGGAAATTTAAAAACAAACCACCCTGGTGGTTTGCCAACATAACACAATGTGCAATAAAAGGAAATAAAATTCCTTAAAATGTAAAGCAAATAAAATGACCCTCAAGACAAAGAAAAACAACAGAAACCTTGAAAATTACTGTTAGGTGTACTAAAGCAACCTGGGAATGTAGGTTAGCAACAGAAGCTATGGACAATTACAAATTATTACATAGCTATGTTAGAAAGCTAAGAGATATCACCCCAAATTGCTCTGAAATTGCTCATAATGGCAGCATCTAGTAGACAGTGCCAGCATACTGTTAAATAAATTCATTGTGAATTTTACCCTAGAGAGGGCTGTCTGAAACCCACTATTCCCAAATCTCACAGACCCCCAATTATTAATAAAATGTATGTACTGATGGTGCTCTTGATAAGATTAAAAATACCTTCACCATGGGACCTGACAGTGTACCTGGCTGTTTAATAAATGATACTAAACAAGCCCTGACAGAGCCACTCCTTAAACTGTTTAACTGGACTCCAGCCACTGATTTTTGTCTCCGAGCTTTGCTGCACAGCAGTAGTTATTCCACTTCATAAGGGTGGCCCAACCACTGTCCCTAGGAATTGTATGCCTATCAGCCTGATGAGCTTCATTTGTAAAGCTTTGGAATATATTATAACTGACTAGATAAATTGTGACATTAAAAATTTCATCAGGCTAGACCCATAATAGTTGGCCTTTGTCAAGGGTAGATCCTATCTAATGAATCTGATTAACTTCTTCAAGCAGTAGTATAGGGTTTGACAGCAGTCATGCTGTCCACGTGGTGTACCTTAACATGGCCAAGGCATTTGGCACCATCCTCATTGCCAGCATGATTATGAAGTTTAATGCATTGTAAATAGATCCACATGGGGTAAAATGGATAGCAACTTGGCTGAAAGACAGATCCCATATGATGTGGGTAGCAGGTGGCTGATCATAGAGTATGACTGTGACCAGTGGTATCTTGCATTGCTCAGCGCTGGCACCTCTTTTGTTTCATTTCCATTTCTGATCTCCAGACCATGAACCAAGACCTCTGAGTAACCACGTTTGCAGATGACTTTTAATTGGGAGTCATTGTAAAGTTACCCACTGACTCCCAAGTCCTTCAGCAAGAATTTATACTCATATTTACCTGGTGTACTAAAATGAGGTCTAATGAATTGCTAAAAAAATGCAGTAGTGTCACATTTGTTAGGCAGCCCCTCCTCCCAGCATGCAGTACGGACAATACCCCACTCCAAAATGAGAATGTTGTTAAAGACCTTTGAACTTTGCTTTATAATTCCCTCATATTTGATCATTATTTAACACAGTGGTTCAAAAGTCTTTCTGCGTAGCTCAGTTAATTGCCAGATGAATGTCATCCGGATAAAGAGGTCATTGTTCCCTTATATTCAGCATTAATTAAGCCATTTATTGAATCCAGTGCCCTGTTTCGGATGTACCTCACTAGACATATCAAACAACTAGAAGACTCCAGATGTTCCTAACTATGGTCATCATTGGCTTTAAAAAAACATAAGCTACCAGAAAAGACTGGAAGCTCTGTCCCTTTATTCAGTGTCTTATAGAGTCTTGAGGGAGAGATCTGTGCCTTAGCTTCCATGCCATTAGCAACTCAGTGGTCTTGGATTTCTTGTTTCTTCGTAAATCAAATAGTCTCATAAAGGTCAGAACCAAGAATGTAAATAAAATATGGTGGAGAAGGAGGTTCAGTACACAATACCTTCCCCAGCTCTGTAATAGATTCTTAATGGAGATCAAGTACTGTGATATATTATCTTCCTTCATACAAGATCTTCGATTATTGGATGGGTATTCCCAAATTCACCCCAGCTTGACTGACCTAGCCATTCTTGAGAAATGAGAGGGTATGGTCTAAGGGCGGTTACTAGCAGAGTGTAGTTGCAAGACATAGTTGTGTTGTATTTCCTGTGATTCTTCATTCATGAGGTAAAACAGAATAGTTCCAACTTTTTGCATCATTCTTCAGACTTTTTTTTTTATCTTATTCTACAAGGCAAGTTAAAAAAAAAATTCCCTTTATATAGGAAGAGGACATTTATTAAATATCATTTCTTTAAGGATTAAATATCTGGATGTAGGTCTTATCATAGTGGCAATGGATCCTCCAGAGTCGGTAGGCTTAATACGTTGCAGAATATTTTTTCGTCATCTTCTCCTGTAATCAAGGCACTTTTTCTAAATAACTCTTCAGTTCTCCCTCCTGAGGTTCCTCAAGGACATTATTGTCCCACAATCTCTTGCTTGTCTTTCTTCTCCCATTTCCAAAAATCTTCTTAATTGTAGGTGAGGGAGCAGAATTTTGATCAGTATAAAAATGTAAAGAAATGTCAGCATATTCCTGGATAAAATGCAAGTTAGAGTACTTGTCAGTACCCCCATTGTCATACTAGTCTGAAAGTTTTCAAATCTTGAATAATGCAAGTTTTGTCTTGCATAAATTACTAAGGAAATGAGGTAGAAAGAAGAGAGTTTTTGTAGGAATGTTCTTGATATCGTTCTCTGTTGCAGTAGTGCTAACTCTTAGGACTTCTGCTGCAGAAGGCCCAGCATCTGGCCTGACTTCTGTAGGTTTTCATCCTTCCCCCTCTCCACTGGATAGAAACCATCCCATCTGGACATAAAGATCCCCAATCTGTGCCATCTTTAATTCATTCTTACTGCACTCTGTGAAAGAAAAAAATCTGTAGTCAGTAGCATCATCAATCTTAATTTCAGCCTGGCTTCCTATTTACAGAAAGGAGCCTTGTTGGAAAGTCTGTTTTGTCTAACTGCTATTTAACTAATTATAGGACACCAGTTAATGTTACAGATGGTATAGGTTGCTAATTGTTGTGCATTAGGTTAGATGAATGTATCTACAGTGTTTTATATTTCTTGGAAAAAAATAGTATCAAGATTTTCATCATTATTTATGTTTTGTGGGAACAGCATGTAATGTTGCCTCCTGCCCTAATTTACAAGGTTCAAGCAGAAGAATTTCAAATGGAGAGCAAATGATGTCCAAGACTACTTGAATTAGAGAAGACTGCATGCCTTATTTAGGGTCATTGTGGCACCTGACAGAATGTTCACGGACATCCATCCTGAAAAGCACAAAGAGATGTTCTAATGAGAAAGGATACTGGGAGACCGATGACATACTGATCAAGACCTTCCAATGCCTGAGGGCATTGGGTCTGGTGATATGCTTTTACAGCACCCATCCTTGATGCCTACCTGGACCAAGGCCTTTAGCAGTGCCTCTTTAGAGGCCACTTTGCTGTCAGTACATCCTACCAAGCCAAAGTCCTACAAATATTGGTCAGTCTAGACACCTTATGCAGGCTTCTGGTTCTAACTCCAGTATCTTCATAACTGAAGGAGAGGGCAGCAAACCCTTAACTCTTGATGTTATGTAGTCCTGTCTCGCCTACATTCTTACCCGTGGTTCAGAGCCGAATGTCTGCTCCGACTCGGCCGATTTTACTAGCTCAGAGTCTTTTCATTGGCTGGGCTAAGAGGGTTTCCCAAGATGCACTGCTCCCTATCCTGAGATCTCGTTTGATGCTTGTAGAGCTCGGATGTGGTCTCGTTTGGCTGTGGCTAAGTACCTTCTTTTTTACATTTTCTCTTTGAGAAAGTTGTTTATTCAACCCAAAAGCTGTTTTAATAGCTACTCTTACAAATCGCTAATTTGTGTGTGTGTGTGTCTCAGTGATTGTGTCAGTAGTTTGGTATCCCTCCTTTCCAGCGGGCTAGGCCCATTTTAGTTAGAGGACCTAGTCCTCCCCTCTCTCTCTCGTTTAATTCATTTTTGGTCTTGTGATTTCCTAAGAACCGTTTCAATTAGAGGTTCTTGTGTGTGTGTGACTGGTACTGCTCCTGCTGTGTCTTGTTGTGTGAACCGTTTAGATTCGTGGTTCTCTGTGTGCCTGTTGGTTTTTTGTACCTGTGTTCAAATTTGTGGTGGTGTTTCCCACCATTTTTTGCCAGTTATATCTAGGCTCTCTTTCCGCAAATTGTATAATGTCCAAAGATCAGAAAGAACATAAGCCTTCTGGCTTTAAGAAATGTTCCAAATGTGGATATAAAATGCCCGTCACAGATGGACATTCTGTGTGTGTCTACTGCCTCGGAGCCATCCATCTACAGGAGTCATGTAGCTTTTGCCACGCGTTCAGTCCTAGGGTGCTCCAGGAGAGAAAAAACAAGTTAATTTTAAAAGGACTTTTAAAACCATCTTTTGAGGAAGCTATTGATTCGGCTTCTAGTACTAAGTCTAAAGCTTCCAAGTCCAAGAAAAGGTCTCCGGCTCCATCGGCCACTTCGGAGCCTCCGGAGAAGATTACAGTTTTGGACTCTTCCTCCTCGGCTCCACTGTCTTCGGGGCCGCAGGAGGTATCTGTATTAAACGAAACGGCGTTAGCTCCAATTATCCTTGAGCCCATTCGGAGCTGATCGCCCAGTGTCAGAATGGGTTCACCGGACAAGAGATCCCAGTCTCCATCTATCTCCTGCAAATCCTCCAGGCTTGCTGATTTGGATGTTGACAGGGTAGTGCAGAGGCTCCTGCATTCGCTGGTGTTGGCCAAATTGTTTTCGGCTCCGACCCACTCGGCTCCGGAGCCAATTTCCATGACCGTTTTGATGATTCCTCCTCCGACCACATCCTTTTTGTCGGAGCTGGTATGCTCCGCTCCGAGTGATGTTCCTGCGCCAGCTCCGATACCCCCTTTGGGTTTATCGGTGCCGACTTCGGCTCCGACCATGTTGGCTTCGTCCACAGGGTTCGAGACTCTGGTCTCTTTGGTCGGGCCCGAGAGGGATACTTCGGGACAGCTGTCGCTTCCGAGTCTCCCACTCGGTGCATCGGCTCGGGGGACCCCATTCTCGGTCGTGGCCTTGGAGGCCGGTCGGTTCTCGTATCCAGGAGGACCTGCCTTTGAGGCTGTGCAGAGCGCGCTGGCAAGATCGTCAGCTACATCACCCGGGTCGGTAATTCCGTCCCCCATCACCCCGGCGAGAGCCTCTGACACTCACCTGTCCTCGGACAACAGAGCGCCAGGCCCTAAGGACACCCCCACGAGTGGTCCCCAACCTTCTGAGAGTCTCCCAGAGTCTTTGCCTGAGGAGCCCCCTAGAAAGAAATTGTGCAAGAAGAAGCACATAGACTCCCAGGATGAGTCTCTCACCTCCGATACTGATCTCGAGGAATCCGAAGGGTCCCCCAAGTCTTCCTCTGATGATGTTTCCTTCTCCGATGTACTGGAGATACTGAAACAAAGAGGAGGCTGGCTTTCCAAAAACCCTTCCGAGGAGGAGTCAGTATTCCTTAAGGCTTTTGGCGCTCGACCTTCCACCTCCTGGGTGTCTCCACCCTTCGACGAGCTGCTTGACCTCATTTGTCGAAGAGTATGGAAAAATCCTGATTCTGTAGAGCCCATGCCTAGGCGTCACAACAAGTTCCTGTCTGTACCCTAGGGGAAAGAATTTCTATCAAAAGGAGTCCTGGTAGATGCCATAGTGGTGGCTGCGGCCACCCAGAAGGAAGTTGCTGAATTTTCCTCATCGGTCCATCCTCCTAACAAGGAGTCTAGGACCATGGACTGGTACGGGAAGCGTACCCTGTCTTCAGCAACCTTCATCTTATGGTCGCTGAATTATTTAGCTCACTTCACTCGGCTCCAGAGAGATCTCCTCAGAGAACTGGGAGATACTCTTACAGGTAGTATACCTGAGGTGGTAGCTCAGACGGTTAACGCACAAGTTTCTACCCTCACTTCCATCACTAACTCGTCCATGCGGCTCATCTCATATGCGGCCGAAGGAGCGAGCAGGGTGGCGAGCTCAGGGGTCGCCCTTTGAAGGCAAGCCTGGCTACACCTGTGTCACTTCACGGAGGCCTTCAAGTCTTCCTTCACTGATGCCCCTTTTGACGTTTCCTCCTTGTTTGGGACCAAAGTGAAAGACACACTCACCAGGTGCGAGCAAGAGGGAAAGACCGTGTCTGCTGTAGGGGTCCGTTTTTCCCTTCCTTCTAGGCCTTATCCCAAGGCCCAGTGGGGGGGGGGGGGTGTGGTTCAAGAAATCACAGAGGTTTTTCCCTGCCGCACAAGGTCAACCCCCCTCCAGAGGCAGGGGAAGGGGGGTTACTCAGGTAGATGTCGCCCCAGAGGCAGAGGGGGCCCCCACAATTCTGGAGACCGCGACTCCTTTCGTGGCTCTCCATACTCTCATTCCTGAGGGTGTGCCCGACTACACTTATCTAGAGCCAGCCGGGGGTCGAATTTCCTTATACCCGGAAGCTTGGGAGAGCATCACCCAGGACCAATGGGTACTAAGGATAGTTTCCGGAGGTTACCTCATCCCATTCTCTTCAATACCCCCGCCAATAAGAAAAATCCCAGACGTTCCACCCAGTCAAAGGGATCAAGCAGCCTCAGAGGTGTCTCAGCTGCTGGAAAAAGGAGCCATCCAACCAGTCCCCTCAGATCAAATCGGATTTGAGACTTACTCAAGATTCTTTTTGCTGCCGAAAAGAACAGGGGACCTGAGACCCATACTAGATCTCAGTCAACTCAACAATTACGTACACAAGTCCATGTTCCATATGGTCACTCTACAGTCAATTCTCCCATTGTTGGGAGAGGAAGTTTGGATGTGCTCCATCGATCTCAAGGATGCTTATTACCATATCAAAATGGACAAAGCATCCAGGAGTCACCTACGCTTCCAGCTGGGAGCCAGTCACTTCCAGTTTCGAGCCCTGCCCTTTGGTCTCACCACAGACCCCAGGGTGTTCACCAAATGCATGGCAGTGGTGACGGCTCACTTGAGACATCAAGGATTCCAGGTGTTTCCGTACCTTACCGCCCTCACCAGGCATCAACTTGTTCAAACAAAGGACGCTACCATCATCTATGTCATCAATTGGGCATAACGATAAACTGGGAAAAATCTGCCTTATTGCCCTCACAGCGTGTCACCTTTATAGGAGCAGAGCTGGACACCATTCTAATGCGAGCATTCCTACCACAAGTAAGGATCATGGTATTGCAATGACAAATTCATATACTGATGCCACTCAGGCAAGCGCAGGCAAGAGTGGTTCTACAACTCCTAGGGACCATGGCGGCCACTATCATGCTAGTCCCTTTAGCGAGATTACACATGAGAATTCTTCATTGGCTCCTCTTTGTTCAGTGGTCTCTGCAAAGACTCCCACTATCTCATCCCATCTTAATCACAGACATGTGCAAGCAGGATCTCCGTTGGTGGCTGTGCCCCAGCAATCTGAATGGGGGAAAGCCCTTCGTTCCTCCCGTCCCTGTTTCCACGGTGACCATGGATGCCTCCCAGATTGGGGGGGGGGGCATTATCTCGGCAGGACAGTCCAAGGCATGTGGCAAGAACACCAGATACATTCACATATAAATGTCGTAGAGATGAGAGCAGTGCTTCTTGCTTTGCAGGCACTTCAGAAAGTTCTTCCTGTAGGGACTATTGCAATACACTCAGACAACATGTCAGTAGTGTGGTATCTCAACAAGCAAGGGGGGACATGATCATACCCCCTATGCAGAGAGGCCATGCGAGTGTGGAATTGGGCAATAGCTTCCCAACGGTTCCTGGTGGCAACGCACATTCTGGGGAAATCCAACGTGATAGCGGACAGGCTAAGCAGAGCAATAGTTATGCCTTACAAGTGGTCCCTGAATCGCCTGGTTGCAGAGCGAATCTTCAGCAGATGGGGTCAGCCTTGCTGCGACCTGTTTGCCAATCCTCTCAATGCGAAATGCAGCAACTACTTCACGCTGATCCCCCCACAGTGGGAGTCACCAGGGATGCTCTGGTTCACGATTGGCCCTCCGGTCTGCTTTATGCTTTCCCTCCATTTCCCCTTCTCTCGAGGGTGATTCAGAAAGCTCAGTCCTCGGGAAGCAGAATGATTCGGATTGCCCCACATTGACCTTGTCAAGTATGGTTTCCCTTTCTTCAACCATACGTTGTGGTCACTCCTTGGATTCTGGACCCTCTACCAGATTTGCTGACACACATGTCGGGACAGTTCCACCGCTCTCTGAGGACTCTCCGGTTGACAGCCTGGCTACTCCACTTCCGTCGCTAGTCAGACGTCATAATTTTTCTCCGGAGGTGGTCCATATTTTATCATCTTCCCATAAGCCATCCACTAGGAAGATTTACTCTAGCAAATGAGAAAGGTTTTCCATCTGGGCTCATTCTAGAGGTATCGATCCTTATACAGCCCTGATAGATTCAGTTTTGGAATTCTTGTCAATGCTTTTCTATCAGGGATCCGCATCAGCCACCATCAAAGTCCAACTGGCGGCAATATCTAATTTCTGCGTAGTGAATGAACTTAGTCTTATGGCCCACAGACTATGCAAAGCATTCCTAAAAGGTACCCTGTTACTTCGTCCCCCAGTGTCAGAACCCGTCATGCCCTGGGACCTCAATTTTGTTATTCAAGCACTCACACTGCCACCTTTCGAGCCTGCAGCTACCTGTGAGTTAAAATTCTTAACATGGAAAACAGCCTTTTTAATAGCAATCACTTCAGCTCGGCGGGTCTCGGAAATTCAAGCCCTATCCATCAAGCCCCCATATCTAATCTTTCACAAAGATAGGGTCTCTCTTAGGCCAAACCCATCGTTTCTTCCCAAAGTGGCTTCTGTGTCTAGCATTAATCAGTCCATTGAGCTGCCAGTATTCTTTCCCCACTTCTCTAACAAGGCAGAATTTAGATTTCACCAATTGGATGTGCATATACCAAACCAAAGCCTCCTGCCTGAACTCTGCTCTCATTACCATCCCTTTCAGAAAGGTAAAGGACTGTCCTAATCTATTTGTGAAGCAGTGGGAGCACACACAAGATGCCCGGGTTCCAAGAATCTTACACAGGGGTACATGCGCAAGTTTGTAAGACAACTGAGATTCTCAGGTATTTCTTAATGTTTATCATCAGGCCAGTGTTACAAGAGGTGCTACATAAAGGCACCATAGGCAGAATACCAGAACAGAAGGAAGCAAAAGGTTCTACTCAAGAGATTTCTTAGTCTCAATTAAATATAACCCGTGGAGACCCATCATACTCCTGTCAGGGTCCATAAAGTTTTAAGAGTGCCAAAGTTCAGAAAGCTAACCGTGCAGGTCCGGTTATGTCTCCTATTTTCTTTGGCCTTTATGGATATTCTGGACCTCCGAGCTGCATACCTGCACAGATCCTTAGCCAGGTCAGACAAATCAGTACCTGAGATGCAAAGCAGGGGTGCATGTTTACTAAGTGCCTGGCTCCAGTAATTGCATGTTTCATGGCCAAGGGCATTCATATGTATTTCCTCTTACCTGTGTGATTGCCTCATTCAGGTCTCCACGTAACAGGAAACTCGTGCCTGCCCTGCAGTCCATCCTGCTTATGGACTCTGGAACTCTCTCTGAATTTGCCAGAATCACTTCTAATCCCATTTCAACAGTTCCACTTCGTGGGAGCCTTTTTAAATACCACCAGTCAAAAGGCATTCCTTTCCCCAGAATTCAGAAATAGAATTAGATTACAGTCGGGAAATACCTGAAGAGCCTGGATTTTTGTATCATCCTCATTCCCAATTGTTTACCTAACAAAGCTTCACATAAGAAAACTGCATTGGTGTCTAAAGAGTATACAGTGGCAACATGCCTACTCACTGCAATGTCCTCTTGCTCTGCTTTCTTGTATTAAGAAAGAGCTCTTACAGTGTTTCCAACAGGCAAAGTAGAATCGAGGGGAAACTTAAAACCAGGCCCATCATCCAAACACTGGCTGAGGATTCTTTTGCTATAGCTTGGGCAGGCTTATTCAGGGAAACTAAGAATTCGGACGTCCTAGAGCAAAATGCAAAATTAAAAAGCACATTACCATCTAAGAGACGGTGGCTGTAGTTTTATCCATGAATGCATTGAAACAGACACTGCAAATAAGGATCCTGCATATCTTCATAGACAACACAACAGTTATGTGCTGCTTCAACAAGAAGAGAGACCTCAATCTTACCTATTGTGCAGGCTGGCCTTGGATGCTTGATTGCTGGCCCAGGAGTCAGGTCTAACTCTTAAGGCTTCTTATATTCCATCCCAGGGTAGGATCCTGGCAGATCATTTCAGCTGAGCTGTAGCAGACCTTCAAGAATGGATGGTAAGTGGGGATGCATATCTGGACTTTGGTCTGCAGGTTGGGTGCACTAGAAATTTACCTTTTCCTTCTCTAGAAGGATGACAATTAAGTAAATGTTGTGCCAGGAAACCAAACTCTGGAACCTGAGCATCAGACACATTCTCACTTGGGGGAGTCTTTTCATTTTGTGTGTGTGTGTTTTTCCTCCTATCCTTCTTGGGGTAATTCAGATGGTAGAGAGGAACAGATCAGAAATGCTACTCATAGCACCTTTTTGGCTGAGGCAGCATTGTTGCCCTCTCCTACCCAGCATAAAGAATGTGTAGCCTTTACCTCTTTCTCAGCATTTGGACCTCTTTTCTCAGAACAAGGATTCATTCATGCACTCAACCTGAAGACCTTAAATCTGACAGCTTGGATACGTAGCACTCTTTCCCTTCAGGCACTGTTTCACTGAGAATTTGCTGACAATCATTAAGGAGCATGCCAAACCAAATACAAAGAAGTTATTGTAGTTAATTAGAAAAGATTTTCGCAAACAAAATTGTAGTTAAATAGAAAAGATTTTTGCAAACAAAGCAAGTGTCCATGGTCTTTAGATATCTGTCAGACCTTCACCACTCAGGCTTATCTTCAGCTTCATTGGAAGCACATACATCTTTTATCTCTTCCTGTCTGCTTGTCCTGGGATCTTCTAGGGAGGCTATTTCTTAAAGTGGTGCTGCTCTTGAGAAAACCCAAAAAGAAGCTATCCCCCATATTGATACCTTAACCATGTGCTTGAAGAACTGACTCTGCCACCATTTGAGCTGCAGCTTTAACACCTCTCAAATTTTGACATGAAAAAAGTGATTTCCTAGTGGTCATAACTTCTGCCAGAGGGATTTCTGAATTGCAGGTAGCCTTTCTTCATTTTCCATAAGTACAAGGTTACCTTCTGCACAATCATGCCCAAGTTAATGGCATTGTTTTTGTCTTAATTAAGTGCTCAACCTGTCATTGTTTTCCCCTCCTCACAGAGCAATGGGGAATAGTTTCTGCATACCCTGGATGTGTACAGGCAACAGAGGTTTTACTTGGGAAAGCCTAAAAGAATTAAAAGAACAGACCAGCTGTTCATAGCTTTTGCAAAAGGTAGAGATGGTGCATCAAAACAGACTGTCTTTAAAATGCTAGCTCATTGCATCTCATTTTGCTAGTTATTCCATGGAAATAGTGAACCTTGGTGCATCAAATCATGCTGTACTAGGACAGCAACAACCCCAGCCTTCCTTGGGGGGGAAGGTTAGCACCCAGGTCATCTCAGAAGCAGCTGCCTGGTCATCTGTCCGCACTTTTTCCAAACAATTTGGGCATTTCCTCTAGGGCCAGAGCTTTTTTTCCCTATATTGCTATTTAAAAAAAAAATGTAATTTCCTCTTCTTTAGTGTATCGTTTTTGTTAAAGTTCTAGTTGCTGTACTGTTGCTAGAGGGATCATGGCAGATAAACATTCAGGTTTTAAGAAGTGTGGTAAATATGGGCACAAGGTTAGCCTTTCTGACACCCATGCCTTATGTGCATATTGCTGAGGACCTGAGCATTTACAGGCTGACTGTCCTATATGTAAATCATTTAATCAGAGAGCCCTTGTAGACTGGAAAAAGAAATTGATTTGTAAGGGCCTCATTTCATCGGCCTTCTCAGAATCCCCTTCTGGAGTTCAACCCTCTAGGTCTGACAAAAAGGAGACAAGAAAAACATCTTCTGATCAGTCTGGTTCTTTGCACTTTTCTTTGGATATGATCTCTGAGCCAAGAAAAAAAAGTAAAAATATCTTCAGATCTTGACATACCACAAGTCATCGGATCCTACCACTTCAGACACTAGGTCCATTTCTTCAAATCCTACTCCCTTGAAGCTGAAACCACTTCCTAGGACCAGATATTCATTGTCTCTAGATCCAGTCCCATCTCAGCTTCCTTCTCCATTTCTAGAAAGATGTCGTTCTCCCTCCGTCATCTCTTCCCATTCCTTCAGAAGTCTCCGAGAAGTGGACGTGAATTGAATGATGAGGAAGTTTCTTTCTACGCAAATTCAAATGAGAATTCTCCTGGCCCCTAACCCAGTGAGTCTGGAGGCCTTAACTAGTATAACCCCACCTCTTTTTGCTCCTACTCCAATCTGTCCTTCTGTTTCAGAGCCCTCCGATCCAAGTATCTGGATTCCTTTTGATCTGAAGATACCTTTATCTTTGGATTTGAAGTCTTCTGTGATAGTATGGCTCTGAGTGTTGGAGTTGGTGGGCTGTCAGAGCTGAAGCTTTGTCGTCAGATTGGAGGGGTTAGAGTCATCTCCAAAGTTATTAGAGCTGTGTCTCCCCCCTTGGAGCCTCAGCATTCAGTATCTCAACTTCAACTCCTGCTTCTAGAGCGGTGTCTTCAGGTCAGAAACCATAAATCCAGAAGCTTGCCTTCTCTGCTCAGGAGATTTCTTTCTCCCTGAAGAGTTCTGCCTTCGAGGTGGTAGAGTTTTCTCATTTAGAGATCAGATGGCTCTTCCCCCCTCAGATCTCCCTTCTGGTTCTCAGATGTCTTTGTGTCGTGAGCCTCGGTATTCTACTCCACAGAGGCAGCAGCCCAAAGTCTCCAGGCAACCCCACATTGCATAGTTATCTCTTCCGATACTTGCCCGGAGCACCAAACTGAAGAGGGCCCTAGGAGAAGGTTACAAGGGATATGGATTTCGATGAAGGAGAAGGGTCCTCAGGATCACCTCCCAACAATGTCTCCTCTGGAGATATTTTGGAGATCCTGAAACAACTGGGTGGGTAGTCGTCCCACAGTACTTCTGAAGAGAACTGTTTGCCCATCTACCTCCTTGGTAACTCCACCTGCTGATGAGCTCATTGATTTGATCTCTCAGCTGCCAAGGAAAGAAATGGATTCTGTAGAACCAATCCCCAAGAGACCAGCTAGGATCCTAGTGCCACCTAAAGGAAAGCAATTTTGGAATAAAGGAGTACCAATAGATGCTATGGTCATGGCAGCAGTCACCAAAAAAGAACTATCGGAACAGAGCTCGTCTGTCCATCCCCCTAATAGGGAGTCTAGAGCAATGGACAGATTTGGGAAGCGAGTGTATGCATCAGCGACCTTTGCACTCAGGTCCCTTAACTACTTGGCGCACTTCACCAACTTACAGAGGGATTTGATCAAGGAGCTCTCAGAAACCCTCTCAGGGACTAGTACTGCTGAGGCTGAGTCTTCTGCTGCGTCACAGTTAGCTACCCTTCAATCCATTTCGGATTCATCTATGAGGCTTATTTCCCATGCAGCTGAAGGGGCCTCTAGAGTGGCGGGTTTAAGTATTTCCATTAGGAGGCATGCCTGGATGCACCTGGATGATTTTGCGGAGCCTTTTAAGTCATCCTTCGTCAAGACTTCTTTTGACTGAAGTTCTTTATTTGGCCCCAAGGTTAAAGACACACTCTCCAGGTGTGAGAGAGATGGGAGGACTCTGTCTGCTGTTGGTGTATGGTGTACTCCTCAAAAAAACTTTTCTAGGAGTCAACAAGGTGGTCAAAAAATGTGGTTCAGGAAATCCCAGGGTCCTTTCCAGGATACACATGGAGAAAGTTCTAATTGAGGCAGAGAGGGGCACTCCAATGGAAGATGCTGCCCATGAGGCAGAAGAGGTCCACAGAAGCAAGGGTCCAGAGATTCTTTCTCTGACAGGGTCCTATTAGCACTCCTAAAGGAGGCCTGATTGTTCTACTCTGGATGCAGTTGGGGGTTGCTTATCCCTGCACCAGATAACCTGGCTAAACATAAAAGATACTTGGGTGCAGAAGATTGTTTCCAAAGGCTATATAATTCTCTTTTTCATGCCACCCCCATTACAGAACAAAATTCCTGACATTCCACCCAGTCAGAGGAAAACGCAACTTTGGAAATAAAATAGCTGTTAAAGAGTCATCCAAGAGGTCCCCCCAGACCAGAAGGGATCTGGAACTCACTCGGGATTCTTTGTAGTGCCAAAGAAAATAGAGGACTGGAGACTAATCTGGGGTTTCCACGTTCTGAACAAGTAAGTTCAGCGTACCACGTTCCGGATGGTCATAGTTCAGTACATTTTGCCTTTTCTGCACAAGGACAGCTAGAGTGGTGCAGGCCCTAATTCAGAGTCCTTTTGAGTCTGTAGCAAGATGTGAACTAAAATATTTGACGTGGAAGACAATTTTTCTTACAGCCGTAACATCGGCTAGAGTGGTGTATAGATCACCAGGATGTGTGCTACCACATAAAAATGAACAGATGTTCCAAGAGATACCTATGCTTCTGGCTGGGAGCCAGTCATTACCAGTTCAGAGTACTAACCTTTGGTCTCACCACAGCCCCCAGGGTGTTTACCAAATGGATGGCAATGGTAGCAGGTCACTTCAGACTGCAAGGATTCCGAGTGTTTCTATACCTAGACAACTGGCTCCTTAATGCCTCGACCAGGCATCTACTAAAAAAACTCAAGACTATGTACTCCATACTTGTTCCAATCTGGGTATCACAAAAAACTACAAGAAATCTTACCTTCAACCTTCTTTATCCCTAGAGTTCATAGCAGCCAATTTCAACACAACATCAGTGATGACTTCTTTCCCATTAACGAGAGTTCAAACCATTCATATTCAAGTCAGAAAGATACTCAGGAAATCACTATTGCCAGCCTGAAAGATATTATAAACAGTGGGATTGAGGTCTGCAGCAATTGTACTACTACCACTAGCAAGATGCCATATGAAAATCCTCCAGTGGATGTTAGCAACCCAGTGGTCCATTTTACATCAGCCTGTGTCCATCAAAATCAGCATAACTCAGGCCTGTAGAAAGTACCTTTGGTGGTGGATTCACACAGATCAAATATTATGTCATCTATTCATTCTCCCTCAGCCCAAAGCTATATTGACCACAGACTCTTCCCTGATTGGGTCGGAGACATTTCTTGGGGAATACTGTTCAAGGCACATGGTCCCCCAAAAAGGTCAGCTTGCATATCAATGTACTGGAAAAGAGAGCAGTACCTCTAGTGTTGCAGGCATTCCAAGACTCTGTCCCTTCTAGGACAATTGCGATTCAAAAGGATGATATGTCCGTAGTATAGTGCATCAAAAAACAAGGTGGAACCAGATCGTACCCCTTATGTCAGAAAGTCCTGAGAGTGTGGCAGTGGTTGATATCTTTAAATAGATTTCTGACAGCAATGCATATACCAAGGAAATCCACTGTTATAGTAGAGTTGAGCGCATCCATGTTATTACCTCATGAGTGGTCTCTCAACACAGTGGCAGAAATGATATTCCACCAATGGGGCCAACCATGCTGCAACCTGTTTGCTTCTCCCTGAACAAGTGTAGCAGGTTCTTTGCCCTAATTCCCCCACCTGGGGAGTGTCAGAGAGAGACTCTCCTTCACGATTGGCCCCCAGGTCTCCTTTATGCTTACCCTCCAACTCCCTTAATTACCAGATTTCTGCAGGAAGCATCTCGTATGGAGAGCAAAGTCATCCTCATAGCCCCTTACTGGCCTGGACAGATCTGGTTTCCCTTCCTTTGGACTCACCTGGTTTATCAACCTTGGATTCTGGATCCAATTCCTGCTTCATCCAACAGATTTGACTCACCCTGATCTCTTGGGTCTCAAGTTTATCACGTGGTATCTCCAGTTCCATTGGTAGCCAGATAGCCTAAGCATTTTTCTCCAGTGTACCACATTCTTTTATCTTCTTAAAAGGCCTCTACCAGGATACGCTGCAAGTGCAAATGGAAAATATTTGTCCTTTGGGTACAACAGCATGACATGGACCCTTTTTCAGCACCTATATACAAGATCTCTGAATTCCTGGCTTCCATTTTCAGTGATGGGGCTAGTCCATCTACAATTAAAGACCAGCTAGTTGCTATATCCAATTTCCATATCAGATTGATTGATAATTCTACTTTAGCATCTTTACGTCTTTGTAAAGCCCTTATAAAATGAGCATTTTTACTAAAGCTCCTCTTCAAGGATCCTACTCCACCTTGGGATTTTATCGTAATGTTGCAGGCCCTAATTCAGAGTCCTTTTGAGCCTGTAGCAAGATGTGAACTAAAATATTTGACATGGAAGACAATTTTTCTTACAGCCATAACATCGGCTAGAGTGGTGTCAGAACTGCAAACCTTATCTGCTAAGCCTCCTTACTTGGTCTTTCACAAAGATACAGTATCTTTAAGGACCAGCCTTTCATTCCTTCCTAAGGTGGTGTCAGGATCTAACATTAACCAAATCATTAATCTTGCTGTATTCTTTCCAAATTTCTCCAACAAGTTGCATGTATTGGACGTTCACAGACAATTAGTTTCTATATGCACAGAACTGAAAAATTAGGAAATCTGATCAGTTGTGTCAATTTCTAAAATCAATTGGGTCATCCGGTTGTGAAGGTAACTTTATCAAAATGGGTGACTGACTGTATTTCATTTGTATACAACAAGTTGGATCTGGTCCTTTCTAAACCCTTAAAGGCCCATTCAACAAGATCTGTAGCAACCTCATCAGCTTTCATGGATGATATTTGTTCAGCTGCTACTTGGAATAACCTTCATACCTTTATCACTCTTTACAAACTGGATCTGGTCTTGAGGGGAAGAGCAGCTTTCATCTCTACAGTGCTCAGGAATATCCTTCCTTAGAGTCCAATATGTTGAGGAATGTTTGAAAATTGACAACATCAGGTAAAGAAGTTATGTACTCACCATAACATTCCATCTGTGTTGTGCATTTTCATTCTTTAACATCCCTCCCTCCAGCCCCCCATCCATGTTTCTTTGATGACTTCTGGAACAGCAGGAGAGTGTTCAGGAACTAAGTTTCCTTTCTTTGAGCTGCAGAAAGTGATTTTCTATTGTATATGAATAAATGGAGAAGGAGGGGAACTATAGAATTATGGGTAAGGGAGGAGCTTGGGAGTTTCTGGTTTCCACGAGCTGTAGAACAGCTGCCGAATCCGATCCAAGGATCGGATACAAACCCATATGTTGAAGTATGAAAATGGATAAAACAGTTGGAAAGTTATGGTGAGTACCTAACTTCTTTTTTTCAAAGTCAGCATAGATGTTGGTACATAAACAGAGGAATAATGAGAGAAACCACCCTTTTTGCAGAAGTCATGAGTAGTAACAATTCATAACATTGAATAAAAATTATATTTGTTAAAATGAAATATTTTAAAAGTGTAGCTTGACACAAAGTAAATGAAGCAAAAAGAATGTAGTAATGTAAAAATACATGTGGGAGTCCATTAATGAGTACAGAGACTGTATAGGCTAGTGGCTATGCTGAGTAAGGTATTCAGCAGAAATATTATCTGCTGCTTGTTTATTTGTTGTTAGTCTCTGCGGACATTTTTCAGATTGTTGCTGTAGAGATTAGTACAAGACTGAAGGCGGATAATTTGTAGGTTAAAGTTGGATGTGGGTGGTGGTGTTGGTAGATACGTTTTGTCCAGGGATGAAGCTGCATTACTGAACTGGGAATTAAAGGTGGTTGCTACTTTTTATGTTACTCTCCTTTGGGACTGGGTTGGATTGGGAAGGTTTTCATTTTTTTGAGTGTTTGTTAATGGATGCTCAGAAACATTTTGGGTAGTTTGGTTGTTTACTTTTTATATTGAAGTAATAGTTTTTATCTGTCCTTGTTTACTTGGGGTTTGCTTTTCTTACATAGATTTCCATTGTTTTGGTAGTAGGAGGATTTTTTGGTTAACCAGTAGATGTTCATCGTGTTACCCTGCTGCAGCCATCACACTTGGGTTATCCTGTCATCAGGCGGTCCCGCAGTCGACCGGAATTCCAAAGTCTTGGTCCGGCGTCGGTTGCAGTCACTTCTTCCCTGACGTCAGTGCGCCAGGGGTATAAATAATGCAGCCGACGCCATTTTCTTCAGTCTTTCTTGCTGCACGGTGCCCGAAGCAGAAGCAGTTCGCAAGTGCCGGTCGGCCGACTCCTGAGATTTTCGAAGTCGAATTTCAGATCCGAAGTCTTCAATAAAGCTAAGTACCCTGTTGGGGAAACTTTTCTTGCCTCAGAACGATGTCAGAAAAAGTTAACAATTGTATTTCTTGTGGGAAGCAAATACCTCATAAGGATTTTCATTCTTACTGCATACCTTGCCTAGGCCCAGACCACGACGTCACTGGTTGTCGTTTTTGTGCTAGGTTTAATAAGCGTACTAGACTCTTTGATTTCTCACTACACTACTTCGGTAGAAAATTTAACTATACGATGCCATCGGAGCAACCGACTACCGGCGTGCACAAAAAACGCAAGGATAAGGACAGGCAGCCTAGACCCAAGCCAGACTCCGAGGCATCGGCTGGACAGGTCTCCGGTTCACTGGTCTTCGGTGAGGCCCCGACGCAGCCCCTGACTACCGCAGATTTGGAACGTGAGACCGCTTCAGAGCCTCTGGCGGAGAGTGCTAGGCCGACGCAGCCATTTTGTTTAGCCCCTACCGATGACTCTGCAGAAAGAGATGGTGCTGCAGAAACACCTTCGGTTTCTGAAGGTGTCTTCAGACCGACGACACTCACCATAAAAACGCATCCTAAGCTTAAGACTCCTATTAAACCAAAAAAGACTGCACTCCAGTCTCCAGTCCAAGGCCCCATGCCTAAGAAACAGATGCTTAAAATAGCTGAAGATTTGATCTCTTTAAATCAGGGGTTTCCAACACCCTCCCGACAAAATGCCTAGACAAGAGGAAGATTATGCCTCCTCTGAACAAGTGTCTATTTCCTCAGGCTCCTCTGAGGACCAAGATTACTCCTTTTCCCCTTATGAAGATTCTGATGCTGAGGATTCTATTCCCTCAGCTTCTCCTCCTGAAGATTACTCCTTTGGGGAAACTTTACACACTATGAGGGAACATTTTCACTGGGAAGGTCAGGACTACTCTGACTCAAAGAAAAGGCTCAGAGAGTTTCTTTTACTCCCCCAGCACAGGCCACTTGCCATCCCCCCAGTTTTAGACATTGTGGATGATGTTTATTTAGAATCTAGTTTGAACCCAGATTGTTGGCCTCCTGCTCCAGCCAAACCAGACAGATACTATAGAGTGCCTGACTCCCACAAATTCCTTTATAAAAGCCCTGTTGCTGATCCAGAGACTATCTCCCAGGGTCCCAAAGGGGCTAAGGCTTCTATGGCAAAAAATCCTGTAACCTCTGAAAGGGACTCCAGAGCACTTGACAGGTGGGGGAAAAAGGTTTACACCTCAGCCACTCTAGCTATGAGAGCACTGAATTGCCAATTTCACATGCTAAAATATCAGCAATTTCTAATGTCTCAATTAAAACAAAAAATGAGCACACACCCTCAGCAGTCTGAATTGAAAGAAATGCAGGATCTGTTGCATGCAACTGAACAGGTGGGCAAACATACTTTACAATGTGGGTTTGATTCCTTAGAGGCTTCCTGAAGAGCAGCTGTCACTGGGTCTGTTATACGTAGGCATGCTTGGTTAAAGGAACAAACTCTGCCTGATCATGTTAAAGCAAAGCTTCTAGATGCTCCCTTACAGCAGGATGTTCTATTTGGAGTTAAAGCAGAAGAAGTCTTAAAGAAAATGGAGGATAAGGCAAAATCTATGCAAACAGTCAAAGATTTTCTACAGGTACAGCCCCCTCGCTTCAGCAGAAATTGGCCAACAAAAAATTGGTCCTTTCCAGCTACTGACAGACCACAGAGGGGTAAATACAGACATCCAAGAGGCAGAGGACAACCACAAGCCCAATACAAACCTCGACAATGGGGCACTGCAACACAGAAGGGAGGAGAAGACAGGCCCCAAACTGCTAGAAGGCAAACTCAATGACTTAGACCTCATCTGGCCAAGCAACACTCTCTTGGCAGCTCCCTTGGGAGGAAAACTCGCACTTTTTTCAGACAACTGGCACATTGTCACAAAGGACAAATGGGTCCTAGACATAATTTCACGAGGATACAGATTCCATTTCCACACCTTGCCAATGAAAAGAGGAATGCCAAACCTGCCACAAAATCAATGGGCAGAGGCACAAAAACAAATTACAGCTCTCATGGACATGAGAGCCATTCAACTGGTACCTACACGGGAGCAAGGCCAAGGATTTCACTCAAGACTCTTTCTAGTCCCTAGAAAGGACAGTGCCTGGAGACAAATTCTGGACCTTTCAATTCTAAACACCTTCTTACAAGTACCCAAATTCAAGATGCTAACACTTCAGCAGCTTCTTCCCATGTTGTCAAGAAAGCATGGCTAGTAACGTTGGACCTCAAGGAGGCATACCTGCATGTCCCTATCAGACAAAGTTGCAGAAGATACCTCCGTTTCATTGCAGGTTCAACCCATTACCAATTCTCAGCACTGCCCTTTGGCTTATCCACTGCGCCCAGGGTCTTCACAAAATGCCTTGCACCAGTAATTGCATACTGCAGACAAAGAGGAATTCAAATATACCCATACCTGGACGACTGCCTCATCCAAGCAGAAAGCAAGGACATCCTCTTACAACATCTGGCTTTTGTAAAACATCTTCTAAGTTGCCTGAGGTACACAGTAAACGAAAAGAAATCAAAACTGGTACCCTCACAAAATATGACATTCCTGGGTGCCAGCTTGAATACAACGGCCCAGAAGGCTTATCTGACGCCAGACAAACAACTACAACTGACTCAATATTTCAAAACAATGGCAACAAAGACCCAACTCCCTGCAAGAAAAATTCTGCAGGCCTTGGGCTTCATGGCATCTTGCATTCTACTAATACCATTTGCAAAGCTGCATATGAGGAAACTACAGTGGTACCTAAAAAGCATATGGTCTCAACACAGCCACAGCTTGGACACAATGATATCTCTCATTCCCTGCCTACAACAGGAGTTTCTATGGTGGTCACAGGCATGTCACCTCAACAAGGGTCAGCCTTTCACCTTGCCCCCAGCCAGGCAAACTATGACAACAGATGCATCGGACTATGTCTGGGGGGCACACATGGCAGGACAGTGCGTTCAAGACATATGGACTGCAGATCAAAGGAATCTGCACATCAATCTAAAAGAGATGCTAGCTGTACAGAATGCTCTGACAGCCTTCAAGACCCTATTACATCCAGGACAACTAACAATAAGGACGAACAACACCACAGTAATGTTTTACATAAACAAACAAGGGGGTACACACTCCTACCCTCTATGCAGGCAAGCAATGACCTTGTGGAACACAGCACTGGCTTACCAAGTTCAGTTACAAGCTCAATTCCTGCCAGGAAAAAAGAACACATTGGCAGACGACCTCAGCAGAAACATCATGGATTCCCACGAGTGGAAACTGGATCCACAAGTATTTACAATAACTCAAAAATGGGGCCTTCCAGATATAGACCTGTTTGCCAGATCCCAAAACTATCAGCTGACAAAATTTTGTACAAGGACACTTCACCATCAAGCTTGGAAAGTGGACGCACTCTCATTCAGTTAGAAATACCTAACAGTATATGCCTTCCCTCCATTGCCTCTCCTCACAAAGGTGCTTCTGAAAGTCAGAAAGGAGAGACCACGACTGATACTCGTAGCCCCAGACTGGCCACGCCAGCACTGGTACCCACTATTAAGGAATATGGCCCAGGGCACACCTTGGATTTTACCACAAATTGCCCATTTGCTCACACAGAAAAACAATCAGATTCTACACAGTCAGCTCAAAACCTTAAATCTGGCTGCATGGCAAATCACCTAACCATCCAGCCAGCTCCTCTTTCCCAAGCAGTTATGGATGTTATTCTGGAAGCTAGGAGGCCCAGCACCAGGAAGGCCTACTCGGACAAATGGAAAAGGTTTTGCGCCTGGAACCAAGCTAAAGGCCAAAATACACTTCAGCCTCACATGCCTCAGATTCTACAGTATTTAACTGAGATGTTGCACAAAGGACTTTCTTTTTCTTCCATTAAAATCCACGCATCAGCTATTTCAGCTCACTACAACACGGATCCACCCTTATTTTCACATCCACTTCTCAGGCAGTTCCTCAGAGGGGCAAAAAACATTAAGCCCCCCAGGAGAGCACCTACACCAACATGGAACCTCAATTTTGTTCTGGAAAAACTTACGCTACCTTCTTTTGAACCAGCTTTCTCTGCAGATCTACAGTTTATGTCATGGAAGACTGCTCTGCTGCTAGAAATAACTTCAGCCAGAAGAGTTTCAGAGCTGCAGGCACTAATGGCAGTGGAACCTTTCCTCATTTTCCATCAAGACAGAGTGTCTCTACGAATTAATCCTTCCTTCATGCCTAAGGTGGTTTCCAGTGTGGCCTTAAATCAAACCATCCACTTACCCACCTTCTTCCCAAATCCACAGAACAAAGGAGAAAGACTCCTGCATCCCTTGGACATTCACAGGCAACTTCGTTACTACTTGGATAAAACTAAGGTTTTCAGAAAATCTGACCAGCTCTTTGTATCCTATGCTACAGCCTCACAAGGGAAGGCTATATCAAAACAAACCATTTCCAAATGGGTAGGACATTGCATTCGTTTTTGCTATACCCATCATGGAAAACCAGTACCTGCTACCATTAGGCCCCATTCCACCAGGGCAACAGCTACTTCTACAGCCTTCCTCAGGGGGGTTCCAACCAAGGAGATTTTGGAAGCTGCAACTTGGAGTTCAGTACACACCTTTACCAAACACTATCACTTACCACTTTACGCTAAGACTAGGGCTGGCTTCGCCACTGCAGTTCTGCAGGGCCTTCTAGCCTCCTCCAACCATCTATGACTCCTCCACCCATCCTTAGCTTTGGGATTCTACCCAAGTGTGATGACTGCAGCAGGGTAACACGATGAACATAGTACAGTTTTGTACCTACCATAAATGTAGATGTTCGAGTGTTCATCCTGCTGCAGTCCAAGTTACCCTCCCTCCATCCCCTCTGATCTAACTGGCTAAATCTCTACAATACCTTCCTGATGTATTTGCTTATAGCTGGAGGGATTTTGTGTTTGTGCTAAAATTTTCTTAAATTGGTACTAATTACTAACCACCTTTTTGGGGGCACCTGACATCTGGGGCAAGAAAAACTGAAGAAAATGACGTTGGATGCATTATTTATACCCCTGGCACACTGACGTCAGGGAAGAAGCGACTGCAACCGACACCGGACCAAGACTTTGGAATTCCGGCCGACTGCGGGACCGCCTGACGACAGGATAACCCAAGTGTGATGACTGCAGCAGGGTGAACACTCGAATATCTACATTTATGGTAGGTACAAAACTGTACTTTTCTTTGTTAAATCTTTTGTATTAGATGCTTTGTTGACATAGTAAGCCAAAGAGCTGGATTTAACTAATTTGTTTTTCTTCTACATGGAGTTTGTGCATTCAGAATGGTTAGGAATTTATTGATAAAGACACCCAAATTACAAACTAGACTGTAGTGATGAGAAGCAAGGGCAAAACTGCATTGCCTAATGGCATATATGGGTTTGTGACGACTTAGCATATCAAGTAGGGTATCTACCTCTTGGGTTTTGTCTGGATTAGAGGAAAGAATCCAGTCTGTAGTTATGATGTTTTTGCGGTCTTGTTAAATGCAACTGGTACATTTATCAATTGAGTAAAGTTACAGAAGTTCAGTAAATGCACATTTGATGAGTTTAAGCAGTTGATGTTTAGGTCACTATGCATGATAGATTTGTGGAAAATGTTTTTTGAGATGCAGGATAGGGTATATAGCATTCTGTAGTTTCTGTGTAGGGAAAATTTGGTGAGAGTGTTAATAAAAGTAGAGTCAGATGAGTAGAAGATGTGTTCAGAATCAGTATAGATATTAGTACCGTGAATTAGTAAGACAGAATAGCTACCCAGGTACAGGTGGAAGAGATGTAACTAATATGTTGGATAGTAACTTGGTACTAGATTGTGAGTTAGTACTGCTGTTGATTTTTTTAGGGTAACAGTTATGTATAGCAATACATTGATTTTTACAAGAAAATTAACTGTGGGAGTGGGAGTTTAGTAATAGATATGATGTCAGGTAGTGGGGAAGAGTTTGAGTGAAATTGTGCTTATTGGATTGGTTAGTGTAAGGATGAGGTAGATGTTGATAGGATGACATGGAGGTGTGATGCTTGATTTGTATAGTTTTGTGATGGGATGTTGAACCATGGATAGTTTTCTCACTGGTAGTTACTGACGTTAGTTGTTTTAAAGCATTTTCCAGTGTATGCATAATACTAAATGACTAAATTCCTGGGTACAGATGCATGTCATATTGGAATGCTTCATATATACATCCTTAATGCCTGCATATGTACAACACGTCCATGCAATACAGCACAGGAATCTGCCCATCCAGCTAACAGATTTATATATGCATGCTGAAATATTGCTGTTTATTTTTATCCATACATATAAATATAAAGATGTCCTACATAAATAGAAACTCTTGAAGAGATGTGAAAGTAATTTAAATTACTCTTTCTGGCTTCCCCAAGTGGCGTTCTGCTCCGACTCCTTCACATGCAGTACAAAAGTGCAAACCTAAAAGTACCTGGCACTGGTGATAAACATTTCTATCTGTCAGAAAAGTACCACCTCTCCATGTGTAACCTGTTTATAACCTGCCTATGTTTTCATTTCACAGTGATCACAAACATTTGTTTAACAGAGAAGTACATTGCAGTCTACATCAGCAGCCACTTGCATTGTAGAGGAAGAAAGAAAATTGTGCTATTTATTTATTTTTCCATTAAAGACTCCGATTAAACCTTGCTCAGATAGATAGGTAGTTAGATATTGCCATGCATTTAAACAGTTTTCCACAGTAAGTGTTTCCAGTGCATTATTCATGTGAATCTTGCTATCGTAGTTTCAGTCAACATACTTGTCTGATTAACTTTGTATGCATTACCAGAACTAACTTTTTACAGTATAATCTACTGGTTTCCATTCGTCACATAATATATTAGTTCCTTTTTCATGCATCATTCGGTTAACTCTTTTTTATCCATTATTGTAACACCTTTATTAAAAGCAACATTAACACAGCTTACAGTTTGAAAACAGGGATTTTTGTCCAAAAATGTGCAGTACAGCTTCCCCTTCAGGTGGATAAAATGCTTATATTACTGCATTTATATTAATCATTTAGTTATTTTCTCTATGGCCCTTACTGATTTCAGCGGCTTTAAGGTATTCAGAATGCAACTCCCATTTTGATTATATCACATCCTTTTCCATATAAATGTTTAGCTTTTTTAAGATCTATCCCCGCTTGTTATTCCCATCACATTGTTTTTATGGAATCTCCCACTTTTTTAAAAATGTTTCAACTCCTTAATTTCTTCCATTGTTCTCTTTGGAAAAAGGGGAAGAGCTTTGCAGGAAATCACTCCCTTGAGGTGATCATAATTTACTGTTCTACACCTGTTGACTGGTTGCTTGTTTCCTTGCCACCTTCTTCTTCATCCAGATACTCTTTTCTGTTTACCAGCTTACCTATTGATGGCCTGTGTAGGTTTTTAATCCAAGTGGATAGAAGACTCAAAGTAATACAAGATACAATAACTTGAATGAGTTTAATTTCCTTGTGGAAAGAAGAAAAGGATTTCTGTTTGTTTTTGTAATGAAATTCAATATCCACATAAACCCTCTTGTCTCTGACCTTTAAGATTCCTCCCTTTCTCCAAAAATTAGAATTTCTTTTTTTTAGCTGTTATGGCAGTAGTTTAATCAGTATAGATTTTGGCTGCTTACTCATTTTCAAATTAGAAATATTTACTTTTGCTTTATCTGCTTTTTCCTGTTTTAATATCAAAATTAGAAAGTGTGGTCAATGTGCCAAAATATTTTCTCATAAAGTTTTACAGTCCTAAAAAATGTTTCTCATGACATTGGCCCTTAGAAGCTCTTGCTTTATATACAAAATTACAGCAAAAGTCTATAAAACTAGAGTCTAAATTTTAATGTTCTGTTTGCCATCCTTCAGCTTGTAAGGTGCAGTTGATAAAAAAAAAAATCAGTGCTCATTCCAAAGTCTTTAGTTCTTGATCTGTCCATTTACAACCCCATTTTCCTGTTTTTGCTCATGGGGTTGGGGTGTCACATCATCTGTGGCAGTCATATCTCAGTAAAGTGCTGTTTTTGGGTTCACATCATGTAACACTTAGTCACTCGTATTCTACAAACGAGGATAAAAAAGAAGGAAGTTGTGTTTTCTGGTCCAGGCTGCTAACCATCATAGATTTAAACAAAGATGGATTTGCAACTAATGCTGAAATATCCTTGTTGAAGACTGAAAGGGTGTGAATTAATTAACTAAACAGACCTGCAGATCTTCTTGATGGTAGAGATCACGTGTATTCTGTCTCCATTACCAGTATCCACAGAAATTTATAGGAATTGAAAGTGGTTAAAAGGGGGGCAACTTGATGATGCAGTTACTGCAAGATATTTTCATAGCGGAAGAGGAGGCCAGGTGAAGCTAAACAGTTTTGTATGTGTGTGTGTGTGTGTGTGTGTATATATATATATATATATATATATATATATATATATATATATATATATATATATATATATATATATATGTATATATATATATATAATGTATGTCTGTATGTATCATTCATGTGCCATGCTTTACTTACATGGATGAACTATGATGTATACAAGGATCAACTTTCACGGCTGTTAAGATTATTTCCCTTTCCCAACTGTGCACTCACTTGCTGATGAAGCTACAGGAGTTACTGAGAGTAACTGGCAAAAGAGCATGTAATATATTTTTTGGCTGTTTGTACTGATAGAACAGATATTTCAGAGCTGCACATCATGTTTAGGAATAAGATCACTGTCATGGCTGAAGTTATTTTATTCTTCTAAGTATTCAAAAGTTATTCATTTAAAAGATAGTGCATCACAGTATGTGATAACTGTGTTGAAATCCTTATTTTCCAGGTAGTTCCAAGATAGAGGCTTGATGCTGTAGTGATGGATACTAGTATCAGCTGCCACAAAGCTGATGTCTTTCATGAAGATATTGAATGTTAAAAATGACTGTAATAGTTTTGGATTGTTTTTGCAGCAGGGCTTCACGCCACACCCCTGCTGCTTATATCTATCTGTGTGTGTGTGTGTGTGTGTGTGTGTATGTATATATATATATATATATATATGTGTGTGTGTGTGTGTGTAAATATCCACGCACATATGTATATATACCAAGTCTGAGATCATTGTACCTTGGAGTATGGGAATCAACTAAGCTGCTACAGGCTCACAATTCATACGACAGTAACAGCAAGTCTCAGAGAATGAAGTATTTTGGATGTTAAGAGCTCCCATTCATTATCCTCGTCATGGATGATTTGTGTTCTCATTTCTACTTGAGTGTTTTCATATCATTTGGAAAACTTATTTTCTCTTTGTACATCTGATGATTTTTACTTGTAATATCTGAATACTCAAGTTTCCCACTACTGACTGTGCTGAAATGAGTAACAATTTTTAGAAGTGTTTTTGACAGCAGGGCTAAGGTTTCTTGGAGATTTCAGTCATCCACCTGTAAGCACTCTTTCATCTTCAGGTTTGATAAGGTTCTAGAGATATTTCACCAAAAGGAAAGAACTCACAGACCCTTCATCTTCCCTGGAAAGGATTCCCCAGAAGACCTTCAGGTCCACCAAATAAGCATTGTAAGTGATTATTGGTTATTCTGGTTGTAAGTATTTAAGGTTGGCAAGCAAGAACAAGAATGGCAAATAGAGGAGTGTATTCTCACAGGGCTATGAGAATTTTGTCTGCATGACAGCTTATAAAAAAAAAAGTCAGACAGTTGACCACATTTGAAGTACATTTGTTCATCGTCGTCATCTTCCTTATGAATGCTTTCATACCTGGACCATATGGTGGCATTCTGTCAGGATCTTGCTGATGAGGTGGGATCGGTTTTAGGAGAATTTCCAGGTAGCAGGATAAGCAAATTATTTTTGTCCCAGTTGATTAAGCTGATGTTCTTCATGTTTCACTGTTGCAGTCATAACTGTAGGGTGCTCCTGCCGGCAGGCAGCCCGAGGTCGGCCAGAATCCCAAAGTCTGGGTCCGGCGTCGGCTGTATAAGCTAGTATCCTGACGTCAGTACGCCTTGGTACATAGCCCTCAGCCGACGCCATCTTCTCCAGTCTTTCTTGCCGTGCGGTGGAAAGCAGCTCGCAAAACGTTGGTTGGCGATTTTCGAACAGCATTCTTGGTTGTTGTTGGTCCGAAGTTGTTACTTCTCTTCTCAAAGCTAAGTACCCCGTTGGGGAATCTTTTTCTTGTTCCTCCGATGTCAGAAAAAGTTAATAATTGTATAGCGTATGGGAAACAAATACCTCATAAAGATTTCCACTCTTACTGTCTACCTTGCTTAGGCCCTGACCACGACGTTTCTTGTTGTCGGTTCTGTGCCAGGTTCAACTCTCGTACTATCAAACGCAGGTACGACTGGGCTTTAAATTATTTTGGCAGACGCTTCAATTACAGAATGTCGTCGGATACTACCGGAGTTCAAAAGAAGCGCAAAGATAAAGACAGGCCTCCGAGGTCCAAACAGGACTCGTTGCAGCTGGAGCCAGCGTCCGGTTCGGCTGTCGTCAGTGAGGCGCTTTGCAGCCTGTCGTCCGCCGCTTCTGAACCGATGGCCGATACGGACTCCCATGGGGAGCCATCAAGGCCCACTATTTTAACTGCTGCAGGACCTTCGGACGTCGCTCCTTCAGATGGGTCCGGAACCGCTGTGCAGGTACCGGCTTCTGAGGGGGTTTTCAGGCCTACGAGGCTATGGAATCAATGAAATTAATAGACATCTTAAGGATGCTTCAGATTTAAGATCTACTCGAGGCCTACCCTATTTTGGACCTAGAGAAAATCTGATAGAGTCAGACCCTGATACATTGACCCCAAGTTTTATTAAATTTAATACACAATTCACCTCTGACCACATGGAAGTGAGAAGGATAATAGAGAAGAACTGGGATATACTACTAGTAGATAATGACATCAAAACCATAGTAGGTGAATATCCCAGATTCATTTATAGGAATAAACAGAATTTGAAGAGAAAGCTCTGCCACACCACCAGTTCTCAAGTACCTAAAAATGTTGGCCATACAAAGCCATGTGGGCATTGTAATTTTTGTAAGTATATAGATAGCACACCCCAATTTTATCATCCGGACTTGAAGAAATATTTTCCAACCCAAGCAGAAGCCAATTGCATGACACCACACATAGTTTACATAGCTATATGTCAGAAGTGTTCCTCATTTTACATAGGGAAAACCAATCGCCCATTTAGGGACCGAATGAGAGAACACATCTATCATATTAAGAAAGGCTCAGCCTTTAATGCTTTAGCTAAACATGTGATGATGACGGATGGTTCGCACTTCTTTAATTTTAAAGTTCTGGAAGTATTAAATCCAAATCCAAGAGGGGGTGATATTAGTACATGTACTGAAGGTAGGGAGAACGAGTGGATATTGTTACTGAAGGCTGATAAAGGGTCTGGTCTTAATGAGAGGGTTTCTTTAAAACCCAAATTAAGACAGAGAAGGAACATTAGATAGGATAATTTTAGTCATACACCTTAGTTACCATTACTTAATTAACTATTAATTATTGATTTTTAAATGATTATGTACAAGACATGCATATATATATAGACATATATATTCATGAAGTTTTTTTGACATCTCACAACTTCTGAAAATGCATTCTGAAATTAAACACAACGGATTTTAAAATAATATAATCAACTATTTATTAATATTGCTATTTGTCTTTGTTTTTTAACATAGGACACATTTTGTACACTACAGATGCAGTGGTTTATTGTATGTATTTTGTACTAGAAATAATGTTTATTGTATTTATGCTTATACACATATTTTATGTGAAGTCCTTATTTACTTCTAGGCACTTAATGAACTTTATCTTATGAGCAGACAGTTTTTATATGGTATTAATTGTTTTTATGTAAAGAATTGAAGCATCACCAACATATTAGATTGTTGTAAGGGTATATACCTTAATGGAGTTATATCCGTCACATGTACACTCTATAATATATGCTTCTTGTAGTTACCCTTTTAAATAACTTTTGTAAATTACTAATGGTCAATTGGTTAATTAAGGTATGAGTATATATATGCATGGTTTTAGATGACTGCCATTCATAGATCTGAAGAAGCTGTGAAGCGAAAGCGCTTATCTTTTAATTTATTTCTCAATAAACAGTCTATTGGTACTCCTTACCTACTGTTTTGCATCTACTTTTTGGGATATTACCATCGAAGGAACTGAGCCTGCTTACACTGGGGTTTATGACTATTTGACTGAACATTTTATAAAAAAAAAAGTCAGACAGTTGACCACATTTGAAGTACATTTGTTCATCGTCGTCATCTTCCTTATGAATGCTTTCATACCTGGACCATATGGTGGCATTCTGTCAGGATCTTGCTGATGAGGTGGGATCAGTTTTAGGAGAATTTCCAGGTAGCAGGATAAGCAAATTATTTTTGTCCCAGTTGATTAAGCTGATGTTCTTCGTGTTTCACTGTTGCAGTCATAACTGTAGGGTGCTCCTGCCGGCAGGCAGCCCGAGGTCGGCCAGAATCCCAAAGTCTGGGTCCGGCGTCGGCTGTATAAGCTAGTATCCTGACGTCAGTACGCCTTGGTACATAGCCCTCAGCCGACACCATCTTCTCCAGTCTTTCTTGCCGTGCGGTGGAAAGCAGCTCGCAAAACGTTGGTTGGCGATTTTCGAACAGCATTCTTGGTTGTTGTTGGTCCGGTTGTTACTTCTCTTCTCAAAGCTAAGTACCCGTTGGGAATCTTTTTCTTGTTCCTCCGATGTCAGAAAAGTTAATAATTGTATAGCGTATGGGAAACAAATACCTCATAAAGATTTCCACTCTTACTGTCTACCTTGCTTAGGCCCTGACCACGACGTTTCTTGTTGTCGGTTCTGTGCCAGGTTCAACTCTCGTACTATCAAACGCAGGTACGACTGGGCTTTAAATTATTTTGGCAGACGCTTCAATTACAGAATGTCGTCGGATACTACCGGAGTTCAAAAGAAGCGCAAAGATAAAGACAGGCCTCCGAGGTCCAAACAGGACTCGTTGCAGCTGGAGCCAGCGTCCGGTTCGGCTGTCGTCAGTGAGGCGCTTTTGCAGCCCCTGTCGTCCGCCGCTTCTGAACCGATGGCCGATACGGACTCCCATGGGGAGCCATCAAGGCCCACTATTTTAACTGCTGCAGGACCTTCGGACATCGCTCCTTCAGATGGGTCCGGAACCGCTGTGCAGGTACCGGCTTCTGAGGGGGTTTTCAGGCCTACTCACATTACTATTTCAAAGGCAAAGGCAAAGACAAAGACTCCTTCTAAGTCTAAAGTTTCAGCTCAAGCTGCTTCTGAATCCACTCCCAAGACACAAAAACAATTATTGAGGATGGCTGAAGACTTGCTTACAATGATTAGGGGTTCTCACCCCCCTCCTGAGAAAAGGCCTCGACAGGATGTTACTCTGGATTCTTCTGACCAGGCCTCTGTCTCTTCTGTTTCTTCCTCTGATCAGGACTATTCCTTCCCCTTATGAGGATTCGGATGCTGAGGAATCTTTGCCCTCGGCCTCTCCGCCTGAGGATTTTTCTTTTGGGGAAACCTTGCATGAGATGAGGGAGCATTTTCATTGGGAAGGACAGGAATATTCTGCTTCCAAAAAGAGGCTTAGAGAATTTCTTCTTCTTCCTCAGCATAGGCCTTTAGCTATCCCTCCTGTTTTGGACATTGTGGATGATGCTTTTTCTGAGGCTAATTTGAATCCTGATTCCATGCCTCCTGCTCCTTCTAAGCCTGATAGATTTTATAGGGTTCCTGACTCTCATTTATTTCTATTTAAAAATCCTTCTGCAGACCCTGAAACTATTTCTCAGGGTTCTAAGGCTGCTAAGGTTGCTACTTCTAAAAATCCTATTGCCTCTGAGAGGGATTCTCGTGCTTTAGACAGGTGGGGCAAAAAGGTATATACTTCTGCTACCCTTTCTGTAAGGGCATTGAATTGCCAGTTTCATATGTTTAAATACCAGCAATTTCTTTTGCCTGTTTTAAAGCAAAAGCTTGCTTCCGTACCTGCTTGTGCAGAGGATAAGGAACTTCAGGATGTTTTGCATGCTACTGAACAGGTTAACAAGCATAGTTTACATTGTGGTTTTGATGCCTTGGATGCTTCCTGCAGGGCTGCTGCCTCTGGTACTGTGATTAGGAGACATGCCTGGCTTCGTGAACAAAGTTTGCCTGAACAGGTTAAGGCTAAATTATTAGATGCCCCTGTTCAACATGATGCTCTTTTGGTTCTAAGGCTGAGGAAGTTATTAAAAAGATGGAAGAAAAGGCAAAGTCCATGCAGACTGTAAAAGATTTCTTGCAGGTTCAGCCTCCTAGATTTTCCAGGAATTGGCCCACTAAAAATTGGTCCTTTCCCACGTCTGACAGGCCTCAAAGGGGAAGATATAGACGCTCCAGAGGCCGTGGTCAAGGCAAGACCTCGTACAGATCTAGACAATGGACTGCTTCTTCACCTAGAAGGGGAGAAGACAGATCCCAGTCTCAAAGGAAACAGACTCAATGACTCTCTCGGTTGGGCTTCAGGACCTCTTTACCTGGACGCCCCTCTCGGAGGAAAACTGTCTCTTTTTTACAGGAATTGGACTCATATTACCCAGGACATATGGGTATTGGATGTGATTTTAAAAGGTTACAAGTTCCACTTTCACTCTTTGCCAAGGACTCACGGTTGGCCAGACCTGCCAAAACTTCAATGGTCAGAGGCCTTAACTCAAGTGGATGCTCTTCTGGCCATGAGAGCCATAGAGCCTGTTCCACTCTTGGAAATGGGAAGAGGATTTTATTCAAGGCTGTTTCTGGTTCCCAGAAAACAAAACTCTTGGAGACCTATTCTGGACCTTTCTGTGTTAAACGCCTTTTTGGAAATTCCAAAGTTCAAGATGCTCACTCTACAACAGTTACTTCCAATGCTCTCTCAGGACGCCTGGATGGTGACATTGGACTTAAAGGAAGCCTATTTGCATATCCCTATCAGACAAGAACGCAGGAAATTCCTCAGGTTCATGGCAGGTTCGAGGCACTTTCAATTCTCTGTTCTGCCCTTTGGTTTATCTACTGCCCAGAGTCTTCACCAAGTGCCTGGCACCAGTAGTGGCTTACAGCAGACTTCAGGGAATTCAGATTTACCCCTATTTGGACGACTGCCTTATTCAGGCAGACAGCAAAGATCTTCTGCTTCAACACCTAGACTTCGTTCAACGTCTTCTCCTCTTACTGGGATTCTCAGTGAACATAAAAAAGTCACATTTAATCCCTTCTCAACAAATGGTATTCTTGGGAGCCCTCTTAAACACAACCTTACAAAGGGCCTACCTCACTCCAGAAAAACAAACTCAGCTGGCTTCTACTTTCAACACCTTGGCAACTCTATCTCAGCTCACTGCAAGGAAATTCCTGCAGGCTCTGGGCTACATGGCTTCCTGCATTCTGTTGATTCCAAACGCAAGGCTTCACATGAGAAAGCTTCAATGGTATCTGAAAAGTGTATGGTCACAGCATTATCACGATCTGGATATTCTGATTCCCTGCCTCCAGAAGGAATTCCTCTGGTGGTCCAGGGCATGCATTTTAAACGAAGGAAAACCTTTTCGTCTCCCTCAACCTACTCAAATCCTAACCACGGACGCCTCGGATTATGCTTGGGGAGCACATTTTCTAGACAATTGCCAGCAAGGAACCTGGACAAAGGACCATCTTCACTGGCACATCAATCTGAAGGAGATGTTGGCAGTTCAAAATGCCCTTTTGGCCTTCAAGCACCTTTTACAACCAGGGCCTCTGCTAATTCGCACAGACAACACCACGGTCATGTGGTACATCAACAAGCAGGGGGGATCTCATTCTTACCCCCTTTGCAGACTGGCTATGAGTTTATGGGACACAGCTCTAAATTTGAATCTGCATCTCCAGGCTCAATTCATTCCAGGCAAACAAAATCTTTTAGCAGACAGCCTGAGCAGAAACATTTCAGATCCTCACGAATGGATGCTAGACACCAACTTGTTCAAAAGGATTACTGCAGTTTGGGGATGTCCCCAGATAGATCTGTTCGCATCCCATCTCAATCATCAGCTGCCTCGCTTTTGCACCAGGTCCTTCCACAAAACAGCATGGAGAGTGGATGCTCTGTCTTTCAGTTGGAGAAGTCTGTCTGCTTATGCCTTCCCTCCTCTTCCTCTACTGCCTCGGGTACTACTGAAGATAAAGCAGGACAAGCCCAAGTTCCTCATCTTGATTGCTCCAAATTGGCCTCGACAGTTTTGGTATCCGACTCTAAAACTCCTCTTCTCGGGGCCTCCTTGGATTCTTCCACTGAACCCTTCGCTTCTGTCCCAGCATCAGGATCAGTTGCTACATTCCAACCTCAAGACCCTTTGCTTGGCAGCTTGGCTCTTCAAAGGAATTTGATTGCCTCTAGTCTTCCCAAACAAGTTTTGGATGTTCTTTTGGAAGCTAGACGGCCTAGCACTAGGAAATCTTATGCCTCTAAATGGAAGAGGTTTTCTATTTGGATGCAGGACCGAGGTTCTGATCCTCAGGTTCCTGATCTCTCCTCTATTTTGCTTTACCTTTCGGAGCTTTTATCTAAGGGACTTTCATTTTCTTCCATTAAGATTCATGCTTCTGCTATCTCTGCATTTCAGTTCTGATCCTCCTGTTTTTTCACATCCTTTGGTGAAGCAGTTTTTGAGGGGGGCTAAGAATTTGCGACCTCCAAGGACCCCTCCGGTCCCTGCCTGGGATCTTAATTATGTTTTAGAAAAACTTACTTTGCCTCCTTTTGAGCCTGCTGCATCTTCAGATATTAAATTTCTATCTTGGAAGACTGTTCTTTTGTTAGCTTTGACCTCTGCCAGAAGGGTCTCAGAGTTGCAAGCTCTTATGGCTGTGGAACCTTACCTTATTTTCCATCAGGACAGAGTATCCTTGAGGACCAATGCTACTTTCATGCCTAAGGTGATTTCGAAAGTGGCCTTGAATCAGACAATTCACCTTCCTACTTTCTTTCCAAATCTGGCAAAAATTTCTTTCCAAATCCTCAAAATAAAGGGGAAAGGATTTTGCATTCATTGGATGTGCACAGGCAGTTAAGATTTTACTTGGACAAGACTAAAGATTTCAGAAAATCTAACCAACTGTTTGTTTCCTTTGCCTCCAGTTCACTTGGAAAACCTATTTCTAAACAAACCATTTCCAAATGGATTGCTTATGGAATCAGATTTTGTTACACTCATCATGGTAAACAGTTTCCTGGAACCATTAGAAGTCATTCTACTAGAGCAGCTGCTACTTCTACAGCTTTTCTCAGAGGAGTACCTACCAAGGATATCTTGGAAGCTGCCACTTGGAGTTCAGTGCATACTTTTTCCAAGCACTACAATCTCCCTTTGTTTTCTAAGTCTAGGGCAGGCTTTGCCTCTGCTGTCTTGCAGGGTATTCTTGCCTCCCCTTCTTCTATCTAAAGCCTACTCCCTCTCTACACTGCTTTGGGATTCCACCCTACAGTTATGACTGCAACAGTGAAACACAAAGAACATAGTACAGTTGTGTACACCTACCATAAATGTAGATGTTCGAGTGTCTTCACTGTTGCAGTCGGGGTTTCCCTCCCTCCTATCCCCTCTTTTCCTTTTTGTGGTGTATTTGTGTTTCCTTTGTTGGATTAATTTTTGATTTATTGGAGGTATTCTGACATCTAGGGCAAGAAAGGCTGGAGAAGATGGCGTCGGCTGAGGGCTATGTACCAAGGCGTACTGACGTCAGGATACTAGCTTATACAGCCGACGCCGGACCCAGACTTTGGGATTCTGGCCTACCTGCCGGCAGGAGCACCCTACAGTTATGACTGCAACAGTGAAGACACTCGAACATCTACATTTATGGTAGGTGTACACAACTGTACTTTACTCATGGCTACCTGTATGGCTTTAATGTGGCAGAAGGTTTAACTACAGCAGCAGCCTAGGGTATTGCAGTGTGGCGACATGCCTTGGTGCACCTCATAGATTTTGTCAAGGACTGGAAAACAACCTTTGTGAATATCCCCTTTCACTTTCTGGAAATCTTCAGCCCAGAAATACAGATCATTAGGGAGGGAATAGAGAAACAATCTTGTGTCATATCTCTATCTTCTCAATGTTTTTTCTCTAGAAACCAAAAAAAACTGGATCAACTTTGCTTTTACTGCAAGCAAAACAGAAGACCAAGGATATAGTATGGGTTCTGCCCTGAGGACTTGCCCAGCTGCATTTTCTTTGAAACAGAAGTCACTTGTCCCTCCATCAAGTAGTGTGGCTGTCCATCCGAGATGACTGACACGTGAGGACTGTCATCACTTAAGGGGGTTATAAGATTCTGTTTGATTTGACCCCAGTTCCCCACCCCACCCTACGTCTTGCTAGATATCCCACTCTGTTAGTTACAGGTGGCAGAACTGGAGATGTTCAACCTATTAAGCAAGTAAGTCATTGAAGAGGTCCCACTAGACCAGAGAGGGCTAGGGTTTTATGCCAGGTCAATTTCAGTGCCAAAAAAATCCTGCCTCTTCTTTACTTAAGTGGCCTAAATTTCTTTGTGCCCAAATGTTGCTTTCCTTTTTGTATTGGTTTATGCATTCCTTCTATGTCTAGCAGTCTAGCACAGTAGGTCATTTTATTGCCAGAAAAAGACTAGGCTCTTTATGCTCATTCTTTACCTAAGTGGCCTAAATTTCTTTCTGTTCAGAGTTGTCTTCCACACTTTATTCAAGCAGTCCTTCTTTGAGTAGTAGAAAGAAATTGGGTGTGCTTTTTGGGCCTTCTTGGTCCTTATCTGCATGACAAACTCCACAAACAGTGGAGATTCCTGCTTTTTCAGTGTCAGAGCCAGTCATTACCAGTTCTGGACACTTTGATTTTGTGTCTCTTGTACCCAAAGGCTAATCACCAAATTGTTGCCCGTGGTGGTAGCAGACTAGTATCTGCACTGGGCCAAAGTATTTCCCTACATTGAAGACTACTTTTCTGAGGTCATCTTATTTTTGAGAGGTATACTCTGCTCTCTAAATTTTAATCTCATCACTGTTAATGTTCCCAGATCTAAATTTTACAAGTTGCAACTGTTAATCTTCATAGGTTGAGCTGGACACCTCGGCTAGCAAGGTAAACTTCTTTGTGGACAGAGTATCTGCTCATGATATCCATAGTTGCTACTTTTTGCCAGTGCACTCTAGTACCGGCTCATAGGTACATTAGGGTGCTTGGTCTCATGGTGGTGACAGTCCCCATGATCCCCTTAGCCAGTTTCTACATAGGTTCATAGGTTGGTACTAGGCTGTCGGCCCTAGGGCCTATACAAGCCTAGCCATAACAATTCCCTGAATATTTCTTCCCGCAATATGTACTTCCCTGGACCCCTGTCTAGCAGGGCGACTGACTTGATCCCCGGGGTGAATTTCCTATCACCCATCCAATCGTCAAGGTTTCTTTTGAAGAGCGCCAAGGAGGATCTCTGCTTGACATGTATGGGCAGTCAATTCCAGATTATGGGGAGTCTCTGGGTCAGGAACCTATCCCTCCAGCATGTTTTGTTTATTGTGATGACAAGGTTTAGATCCCTGGAGCGTGTGGCTCTGAGGGATTGGGATTTCTTTAAGTGGAGCATGTCCAATAGCTCAGGGTTTGACATGGCCTTGTATGTTAAGCAGAGATCGCCTCTGAGTAGACAATATGCCGCAAAGTATTGCTGGAGTTTTTTTAGACGGTCAGTATAGGGCATTTGCTTTAGGCCTGTGATTCTTTTAGTGAGGTATTTCTGTGGCCTTTCCAGCTGCTACAAATGCCTTGTGAGGTACATACCAAACGGGGCATTGTACTCTATAATGGGACTAATGAGGAATGAGTACAGTGGGGCATTGACCTCCTTTTTTCTGGATGAAAAGCCATTAGTGATGATGTGTGCCACATAGAAGGATTTCTTGACTGTTGTGGCAACGTGGTTATCGAAGGTGAGACCACTGTCCACCTGTGTCCCTAAGTCTCTCATCACACTTTCGATGTTTAGTGTACTGCTACCTATGTGGTAATTAATGGGTACTGTTTTTTTTCCCAAAGAGGATATCTATACATTTCTTGGCATTAAGCTTGAGCCCATGGCTCTGGCACCAAGCATCTGTTTCTGTAAGGCCCTTTTGTAGAATATCCACATCATTTGGGGATTCAATAATGGCTCCCAGTTTGCAGTCATCTGCAAACTTTGTTAGCCAGAGTCCCTTAGTGTTGGCCTGTACTTCAGAAAAGTAGATGCCAAACAAGAGTGGTCCCAGGACTGAACCCTGAGGTACTCCACTTGTCACTTGTCTGGAGCTGGATTTGGAGTCAGCTACTTTTACAGTCTTGATTCTGTCAGTAAGCCAGTTGGCAACCCATCTAGTGATGTAGGGATTTATACCCAGCTTAGTAAGTTTATCTATGATTCCAGAGTGGGGGATGGTGTCGAAGGCCTTGACGAGGTCCAGATAGGCTCTGTGGACCGCCTTACCCTCGTCCACAGCTCTGAAGACTGATTCAGAGAAGTCAGTCAGATTCAGGAGACAAGATCGGCCCTTCACGAGCCCAAACTGGGTGGGGTCCAGTGTTTGAAGGTTTCTCAGTGGACTTTTAGCATCCAATGGGCATAGGATACAAATTTGATGGAGGATGAGATCTGCTTATTTTACTCATTCATATGTCTTCTGTGATGAATGCTAGCTCTCTTTCCATAGACTGTTACTTCATTTTCCACTCATGAAAGGCAGTCATAATGGATGCATCAGCCTTGGATTTGGGGTTTGTTGTTTGTTGTTATGAGCAAGTTAGTCCAGGGAATGTGGTCTTCTGAGAAAATGTTGCTTCAATTCATTGCACTGATGATGAGGACAGTTCTTTGTCTAAAGTCTTTTCATCAGTTCCCCCCTCTTAGGATCCTCTCTGTACTAACCAAAAGTAAATTGTTCATGAGATATAACAAAGGAGAATGCCACCTTGTTCCTTGTATCCAGAGACTGAGAGAGTCTGGAAATGGTCCAGAGCTATGTACCACTTCCTAGCTGCAGTCTACATTCCTAGGAGTCCATCCTTGATAGATATAATGAGCACTTGCCTGCTTATGCCAGAACAGTGATCCCGCAGTTCTTCAGTGGCAAGGAAGGTCTTCACAAATGTGGAAAATCTTGGAGTGACTTGTTTGTGTCCCAAGCAAACATCAGTTGCACAGACTTCTTTACCCTCATCCCGTCTCTGTAGAAACCCCTGAGGGATGCTGTAGCTCAGTTATGGGCAGTGGGGCTCCTCCTAACTTTCCCTCAGTTCCTGTGATGATTGTTTATCCACAAGTCCCGGCCTTCTCAATTTCAGGGTCATCCTTATAGCCCCTTATTGGCCCCATAGTGTCTGGTTCTTCCCTTTACTGCCACTTCATCTGTGACCAACCGAAATGCTGCCAGCCCAGCTATCTGGAATTTTGTAAATAATCATATGTCATTTCTGAATATTAATATGATCCATAGGCTTGTCTTACAAATGTAAGAAAACTATATGTTATGTGGATATTAAACTACTGGTGCAGAAGTGTGTCTTGAACTGTATGTCATGTACTGAGCTTCAAGAATGTAACCACAGTATACCCTGCTGGAAAAGAGCAGAAATGTGTATATACGCTTGTGCAACTGTTTTTTTTTTCATAGTAGAAGTTGGAACATACAGAGTTAACTTGCAAACTGTCAGAAAATAAATGAAGAGTTTTACGATTGTGTTTATCTCAGCAAGAAGACATAATTTCTACAAATAGAAGTTCTTTCTGTTGTCTGGAAACAGAAGTAATTAGAGGTTTTAAATGTAGAAGTGTTTAACTGTTTTACGATTTCCAGTTCTAGGCAAACTTCTGAGAGAGAAGTATTTTTCACAGAGAAATGTTAAATTCTGTTGGTATCTGTTAGCCTGGGAACTGAAGGCAAGTGACAAATAGTGATGCCATCCAGTTGACCCAGCAGTAATGTGTTATTAATTTAAGAACTATCTCTCAGAGAAAGTCTGTGAATTTTGTATTTGTCTTTGGATCTGACAACATCCTCTCATCAGCACCTCTGCCTTGCTAATAGTAAGTACTAGATTGCAGTGATCTCTCTTAGAGATAGATAGGAATATAGTAATATTAGTTTAGATGTTTTCTGTAATTATGTGAGACTGTCCTGCAATGTTGGTTTAAAATATTTCCTGTGATTCTGAACTCCGTTGTCACTGTGTTGAGTTATTGAGTATTGTCTTGTGCTTTTATTGTTTATTATTAAATATATTTAAACATTGTAATTGTGGCTGGTTTGTTTAGAGATATTTAAGCTCTTATTGTACTTGCATATGTATTTGGTGACACTGTATAGGCCACTCCAAGAGCCTTGCTGTTGGTCACACTTACCATTTGGATAATAGTAACGTTACACAGTAAGATTGGTCACCCTTTGGGAAGAGCCATAAAGTAGCTGATAAGGGGTTCTGGTGGCAGTGCTAACTACCTTGCGGTCTGGGCAGAAGGGGGCATAGCTAGTAAATCTGTGCCATCCTTTCCCAGGTGTGTATTTGTGTACAAGTCAAATCTCAAAGTAAGTGTGTGTGTGTGTGTGTGTGTGTGTGTGTGTGTGTGTGTGTGTGTGTGTGTGTGTGTGTGTGTGTGTGTGTGTGAGCGAGCTACTTGGGCAGGGATGCCAAGCACTGGTTGAACAGAGAGAGTGCGGGGAGGACTTGGCTAGGAACCCTGGATAAGGACTCAACTCCATAGTTGTGCCAGTGGGCAGTCTTATTGGGGATCTGGAGAAAGGGAGAAACCAGCCCCAGACTGACTGTGATCTCTGTGTGCTGTTAAGGGAAATTGTACTGTACTGTGTGTGTACTTGTCATCCTCCCAATGTGCATGTCCCTCACTGGTGCTAGTGGTGAGGATTGAGGCTCCTTGATTACTGGGCCAGTGCACGGGCGCCACATCATCTAAGAGACTTTTTTCCAGAGACCAACTCATAGTTAGTTGTTTTTTCCATTGAGCAGACCTCACTTATATTTGGTTCCTGTGAATGGCATCAGGGTCACTCTAGTTCCAGAGTTACCTTTCTTTTCTCGTGAGGGTTCCTTCCATTAGTAGTTCTTCCCAGAAGCCCAGTACAAGAGGAAAAAACTGTTGACAAATGGGCTTGAGTTTCCTTTTGAGTTGAGTCTAAGGAGTTAGACCCCTCTTGTGCTGAAGTTCCAGTTATGTTGGATGACTTCATTAACTATTTTGATTCAGGTTTAAGACTGTTTTATCTCTATGAAAATCCATATGGACAACATTTTCAGGTTTTATCAGGGTCAAGACTTATTCCGTTATTTTTATTTTTTTTTTTTTGGTAATGTCTTTTTAAGAGCACCTTCTTTTTGAGGCCTCCATTAAGTGAGCCAGTTCTTTCTTGGAATCTTTATTTTGTTACTAAAACATTAACACAAGTTACTTGGATTCCTCAGCAAAGCTCAAGTTTGTTTTTTGGAAGACTCTCTTCTTTTGCTGTCTTTTACATCTGTTAGGAGGCTTTCTGAGCCTCTCGCTTGTTTCATTGAACCTTCTTTTTTGGTCTTTCAAAATGACTGTAAATCCTTTTGAACTCTTCATTTCTTCTTGCTGAAGGTAGCTTCTAGTTCTGCCTCAGTCAGGCTACCCATTTGCCTATTTTGTTTTCTGAACTACACTAACTCTAATGTGTATCTCTTGCATTATCTAACCATTCATTGATTTTTGATGCATTATTTAGAAAGAATAAATCCATCAAGAAGCATTCTGAGCTGTTTGAGTCTTATAATTCCAAGTTCTTGTATAAACAGGCATCTAAAACATCCTTTTCTGGGTGTTTCTTTCTTTTTATACATTTCTGCTATATTTCTCACTGGACACAGTTGCCTGGTCTTCATAAGGCCCACTCTACTGGGGCTTCTTTATTTGCCTTCAGTAAGGGTTCATTGGGCATTTTCTTCGTAACATCTACTTGGTCCTCCTTGAACACTTTTACCATCTATTATATATATTGGACTTGGCTTCCAGATCGACCTTCATTTGGAACCACTTTGTTCATGGAATTTTGGCCTGTGATTTCTCATCAAGAAGAGCATGGAACTGTGCCCCACAGGTTATTGAGGAGGACCCCCCCCCCTTATCAGATGTGAATGTTATGTGCTTACAATCAAGATAGATCTGTAGGTGTGAGACTTTCCTCACTAATGACCCTTCCCTTCTTCCCATGCCTTGGTAATATAGGCCATTTTCTACTATTTGTTGTTTAGCACAGCGTTCTCATATCTGGAGAAGAGAATTTTTGTCTATGCTTTATGTGATAGGTGTAAGGGATCAGCATCCTGGGAAAGTCTGAAGTACTAAGTTGGCCTGATGTCTGCAGCTTTTAGTCCTAGAGGTTACAGGGGATGAACCCACTCTTACAGAGGTACCACTGTGGTAAGTACATAATCTTTGTATCATATATGATGCAGTCTGTCTACTTCAAAATCAACAGTGATAGCCAGAGGCAGCATATACCAAGCTCTTCCAGACTCAAAATACTCCCCTAAGTCCTGTAATGCACTACATATTCTTTCCTTTCCAGCTGTCATTAGCTACTGATCAAAATAACATCATCAGGATGCCCCCAAGCCTGTACCTATACTGATTTTGGATCTTTTGGGGATTTTAAGTACTTTTCTCCTCAGAATCAAGTCAGAGCTGATCCTATATATTTTGAAATACAATTTGTTAAAGTGTTTGCATTAGTTGCTAAGGCTAATCTTTTCCTCCTTCCCACTTCTGTCTTAGCAACCATTTGGCTCGGGCATCTTTTATAATGA
Source organism: Protopterus annectens (assembly GCF_019279795.1). Taxonomy (NCBI): domain Eukaryota; kingdom Metazoa; phylum Chordata; order Ceratodontiformes; family Protopteridae; genus Protopterus; species Protopterus annectens. Next base: position 295,534,765 of record NC_056732.1, on the reverse strand, counting down.
TTACTTTTTTGTTCTTTTTTTCAGGTTAATTGTTTAGGTAGTTAGCAGTTACTTTCTTTTACTGTGTTAGCTTTGCAGTAGTTTTCAAGAAATGCAAAACCAATGTGGCTATACGTTTCTCCATTAGGACATTCTTGATCTTTGCATTGTGTGCGTGGGGGTGGAATACTTGAAATCTGAGTGTGTGTGACGTATGTTGCAGGACCTTCTTAGAAAGATACAAGTTAATTTTGAAATGACTGTTCACCCTGTGAGCCTTTAACTTTGGCTAGACTTGGGAAAGAAAGAGGAAGGTGGAGGAAGACAAGGGTAGCAGAGGTTCAGGTACTCCCTTGCCCCTAAGTCATTACACAAAGAGATTTGCCCCCAAAGTCTTAACTCTGAGAAGGGTTCTGCCTAAGGTGTTTATGTACTGTATGTAACTGTTCTTTAGGATTCAGCCCCTAGTAGAAGACTGAACAGTTTGTCCTGCAAGAAAGAGCTGTGAAGGTATCTAGATTCAGCACCATTCCCCTTCCCTGCCTATGCATTCAGCCATGTCTCTTCACTGCCCCTTTCTTCATTTGGACTGGGGTAGGATGATAAAGGGTTTAGTCGAGGTGCAGATTGAGATAGGCATATCATTGACCTGTTTGTCATCTGCTGCACCTTCCTTTGAGACCTGTTTCAACACTGGGTGTATTGGAGCCATTGGTGTTAATACAGACTTCTACAGTAGAACTGATAAAGTTGTCCTCATCTGAATCAGTAGCCTCATAGTCATATTTGTCAGCACAGAAGGCCACTAAAGTCCAGGTCCTTAGTGCCGGTGGTTCTGCACCAGTGTCAGCACTAACCTGTTAAGGGCAATTGTCAGTATCAACCAATTTTGCATTTAAGCCTTTAGCTTTAAGTCATCCCTGGGTGCTGACGTTGATTTGATGTTGTGAGCCAGCCACTCTGAGTTGGCTTTGATCCCCTATGCTCTGATACTGACTGGAAATCTTGCTTCTTTTTTTACGGATATTTCACTGCAGGCAGTGAAGGATTTGGAAGTCTGTACAGGTACAATTTCAGTTGTTGACAGAGCCCCAGGAGTCTGCATCTACATCAACTCCACCACTGAATACCTCTGCATTGGATTTCTTGGGCCTGTCATCTTAGAGCGTCTTGGGTCCATTCTTTCCTGATTGGATACTTCTAATAATCACAAAGACTAGTCCCCCCCCCCAAGTATACTTTAGAGAAGGAAATGTAAAAGGAGGCATTTAGACATCCCTACAGTGTTTTCCACCATGTGTACCAATCTCAATGAAGGGAGGAGTTCCCTGTAATCCCTGCACATATACAGAGTTTGGTAGGATTTTCCAGCTTTGTGCAGTAGAGTCTGTAGTGGCCAGTTGACCCTGCTTCCTATGAGGAAGACATTTTGCAGGCTTTCTACTCCACTCGCCCTAACTTTCAGGTGGTCCCTCCATCCAGTATATTTTTTCTGTTAGTGCTAGACTGGGCATAGTGAGATCATGATATGGTGGAACCTGTCCCTAGGAGACCACAGAGATACCCAGCCACCTCCAAGGAACAACATTGTTGGAGCATGGCTCCCTTAACTGATTCAGTTCTAATGGCATTGTCTCTAAAAAGAGAGCCATCTGAAGAAAGCCCAGCAATTCACTTCCAGATAAGGAATCCTTTGAGCTGGATTGCTTTGGTGCTTTAGCAAGTGTATTTATGTATCCAGGTGCATTCACCATTTGTGTGTTGAATTACCTGATTCATATAACATGATTTCAGTGTGATTTGACTGATTGTACTGTCAACATATTGTAGAAGTTGCTACATGGAAATCTCAGAAAGAAACTGGAGCCACACATAGACAACATTAGCTAATGTAGTCACATTGTCCACACAGCTTCTTTAGAATGCAGTGGATGGAGAAACTTCATTTCAGCATAGATTTACATCATTATACCTGACTCAAACATTGCCACTTTCTGAACAGCTTTAAAGCATCCTTCGCTAATGTTCCATATGACTGATCATATTTCATTGGGACTCAAGTGAAAGAAGAAAAAAAATGAAAAATTGAGGAGGAAAGCAAAATGATCACTGCTATTGAAATCAATCTGTCCACTCTACAAAGGTCCTTTTCTAGGTACTGGAAGATTGGGTGTAATTTGTGGTTTAAAAAAAGCCAGGAAAAAATGTTCCAGCAGTATTTTGACAGAAATATTTGTGGACACGATGATTTCAAAAGTGATATTGTCTTAGAGTCAGAAATGATCTACAAAATCAAAGATTCTGTAGCCTTCCTTCTTGGAGTCAGCAGCAGAATCTCCTCATATTTGCTTGATTCACTCTTTCTCTGTCTGTCTCTGGAGGCAAACAGGAGGTGAGCCTCCCTACATCTGACATGGGAGGTCATCACTCTGGACAGGTGAATCAAAGAGGTAGTTTCCAGAGGCTACATTGTTCCATTTGATGTTCATTGTATTGATCACTGCAACAATAGCCTTAACTATATGGGTTATATCCTGCCAAGGATATAACAGCAGGACAGCCTCCAGAGCTTCATGGCACCTTCCACACACCCAAACTCTCCGACAGCTTGAGCCGAGCTGACTAAAAGACAAGTTTGGGCTTGCAGCACTTCTGAGTTTTACTGCTGCCAAAGAGTTCATACTCCTGAGGCTTTTGCGAATCAGCAGCCTGCTTATCCTTTCCTTTGCTTGGGAAGTAAAGTTCCCTTTGTGGAAAAAAAATTCTGTTTTCTTAATTTTGTTGTTGTTTTATAACTTTCCTCTTCAGGAAAGTTATCTTGAACTTAGGAGAGTTGTGTTTTAATTGATTGCCTCAAGACTGTGATATGCTTTTAATTGGAGCACTCATTTTTTTCTGGTCAGTTTAAAAGTAGCATAAAATTAAGAGAAAACAATTTTTTTTTCTGTGGAGAAATTGTGTTTATTTAATTTTTGTGGGGCTGGCATAGTATTTTAAGGTGCTTTTTACTGTTTTTCTGTCAAAAAAGTAACTTTTGTAGACTGGTAATGTCTACCAGCAATTGGTGCTAGTCTTCCCCAGGAAAGAGTCACAATTTTCAGCTTGACCACAGAACAGACTACTGGTCTTACTATTGCTGCTTTTTCCAACCAGAAAAAGAAAAAAAATAAGCAAACAACCTTTGCCACCATAGTGGGCTTGCATTTTGCCTCAGCTGCAGGTGAGTGACTCTGCTATGGCCATTTGTTGTACCTCAGACCACTCATCTTTTAACCCCTGATCCCTCTGGCATGGCAGCTTCAAGTACTATGGACCAGGCGTTAACCATATTCTCTGCAGCTGTTGGTGTCTCCTCAATGGGCAAGGGAGTGTCACTCCTGTCAGTCCTGGGGGAGGAAACAGGGAAGGTTTCCCTGTTTTGTCAGAATGCTGTGACCATCCCCGGGAAAGCTGCTGTGCTACCATTAGTACCATAGTTGGCCCCATTAAGAAACAAAAAAATCAAGCATGTGTCATCTCCGCAATTTTCTTCTGATAGGAGTAGTTTACTGGGTCTGGCTCAAGGTTTAATTTAGGCTGTTGATCTTTTCTTGTAAAGTAGTTTCTATTAAAAGAAAGAGGGATTCTTCTTTTCCTGAATAGATTCAAGATTTTCAATCTGAGCAGAAGGATGCAGGGACGGATACAGTTTTTGTCTCCCTCAGATTTCTGATTCAGACTCGGTGGGGTTTCTGTTTCTCTGAGAATGTTGCTAGAATTGTACCAGTGTTTCAGTGCGAAAACACTCAGGTTTCTCAGTCCCTCAGAAAATATTGAGTTGTTACAGAAAGATTTTTCCAGAACCTGTGCCCATTCCTCCTGCTCTGCCTAATTTAGAGAATGTGTGTTACTGCCTGCAATTTTCTTTATGGTTAGCCAGCTGTTCACAAAAAGGCAGATAGGATCTATAAAGCTCCTCAGTTTATACACTATTTTTAAACCTGACCTAGCAACTATAGGTTCATAGGTAAGTACTAGGCTATTGGCCCTAGGGCCTATATAAGCCTAGCCAAAGGTACCCTGGCTTTCGCCACCCAAGAAAATTATTTTCCTGTGCCACTGTCGAGCAGAGCCACAGAAGTGATCCCCGGGGTGAATTTCCCATCTCCCATCCAATCATCAAGATTTTTCTTGAAGAGTGCTAATGAGGAGCTTTGTTTGATATAGATAGGTAGTTTGTTCCAGAGTATGGGAAATCTCTGGGACAGGAATCGATCCCTCCAGCATGTTCTGTTTATTGTGGTGATGAGGTTTAGGTCCCTAGAGCGTGTAGCTCGTAGGGATTGGGATTTTTTTAAGTGGAGAATGTCTAAAAGCTCTGGGTTTGACATAGCTTTGTGTGTTAGGCAGAGATCGCCTCTGAGTAGGTGATATGCAACGGAGTAAAGCTGCAGTTTTTTGAGACCGTCTGCATAGGGCATCTCTTTGAGGCCGGTAATCCTCTTTGTGAGGTATTTCTGTGGCCTTTCCAGTTGTTGTAGATGTCTTGTGAGGTACATACCAAAAGGGCATTGTACTCTATAATGGTTCTAATGAGTGACGAGTAGAGGGGAACAATGACCTCTTTTTTCCTGGATAAGAAACCTTTTGTGATGAGGTGTGCCACATAGAAGGATTTCCTGACTACTGTGGCGATGTGATTATCAAAGGAGAGACTACTGTCCACCTGTGTCCCAAGGTCTCTTATCACACTTTCGGTGTTAAGTAGACTACCACATATGTGTTAGTTCATGGGTACTGAGTTTTTACCAAAAGGAATGACAATGCACTTTTTGGCATTGAGCTTGAGGCCATGGCTTTGACACCAGGCATCTGTATCAGCAAGGCCCTTTTGTAGGATGTCCATTTGATTATGGCTCCTAGTTTGCAGTCATCTGCGAACTTCGTTAGCCAAAGACCTTCTGTGTTGGCCTGTACGTCAGAGAAGTAGATACCAAACAGGAGAGGACCCAGGACTGAACCCTGTGGTACTCCACTTGTCACTGGTCTGAAGCTGGATTTGGAGTCTGCTACTTTCACAGTGTGGGTTCTGTCAGTGAGCCAGTTGGCAACCCATCTTGTGACGTAGGGATTTATACCTAGTTTAGTGAGTTTATCTATAATTCCAGAGTGGGGGATGATGTCAAAAGCCTTGGTTGTGTGAACCACCTTACCCTCATCTACGGCTTTGGTGACTGCTTCAAAGAAGTCTATCAGGTTTAGGAGACATGATCTGCCTTTTACAAACCCGAATTGGGTGGGGTCCTGAGTTTGGAGATTACCAGTGTCATTGTTTATAAGTTCCATGATGATACGCTCCATAGCCTTGTAGACCAGGCTCGTTAGGCTAATGGGGCGGTAGTTTCCGGGGTCTGTGGTGGCTCCCCCTTTGTGGAGTGGGATAACTGTCGCTGTGCGCCATTCAATGGGCACATAGCCTGAGGTGAGGCTATGATTGAACATGGTACTTAGGTGGGGTGCCAGTTCGTTCTGTAGTTCATGTAGAGCACAGCCTGGGATGCCGTCAGGTCCCATGGATGCTGTGTTCTTGGCTTTGGATAGTGTGTTTTTTACCTGTGCAGCCGTGATTACAGGAACTTTGCATTCTTCTAATATAGAGATGGGCCCTTTAGGGGATGAAAGAGGGGTAAAGTTAGCACTGAACCTATCTGCCAGGATGTTGGCAATATCCGTTGGTTCTGTATATTTAGTGCCATTGTGCTGTAACTCAGAGCAGATCTGAGTGTTGCCATTGAGATTCTTGACATAGCTATAGAATGCTTTGTGGTTGTCTTTAGAGTCAGTGGCGATTTTGTTTTCATAACTAGCTTTGGAGGATTTTATGAGGGATCTCAGCTTCTTACTGAAGCTGACCAGGGAGTTTCTCCAATCATGGGATTTTACTCTTTTTTGCAACAGTTTCATCTGTTGTAGAGTTTGTTTATGGCAGGGGACCACCAGATTGGCTTCCTTTTTTGGAGGCTAGCATCTTGGTTCTGTTAGGGATTGCACGATCCATGCACTCATGTAAGTGCTTATAAAGTGCATTTGTGTAGGATTCAGCAGTCACACCTCTGTTGTCCGTCAGCATGGGTGTCGTGAAGTTTGCCACTTCTGTCTTAAGAAGCGTGAAGTTGGCTTTGGAGAAATTTTTTACTGTGGTTTCCCTAATGGGGGGTGGGGGAGGGATGTGGATGTCTAGGGTGATTAGCTTATGGTCGGATCTGACCAACCAGGAATTGACCTCTGGTGTGGAGCACCGGTTGCCCATGTTGGTAATAACCAGGTCTAGGATATTGCAGCCCCTGGTGGGGGTGTGGATAAGTTGATCCATGGCATTGGAATTTATGAATTTCAGAAAACGTTGAGCACAAGAGTTGGTACATGAATAGTTTTCCCAGTTAATGGTAGGGTAGTTGAAATCACCCATTATTAGGGTGTTAGGTTGTACCCTAATATTTTCCAGTGTATTAAGAAATGAGGAGTGGGAATCCTGGGACATGGTGGGGGATCTGTAGCAAGCTACAATTTGGATTGCGGTCTTGCTCAGAGTTAGTTGCACTTGGATAATCTTGAATGCATTATGCTGAGCAACTAGCCTGGAGGTGTGGATATCCTTAATGAATATGGACACGCCTCCGCCTTTAGTGTTTCGGTCCAGGTTAGGTGGCCGAAAGGTGTGGTATGAATTATAGCCTGGTAATGCAGGGGTACTCTCTGGAGCCTTGAACCAGGTCTCTGTCACTGCACAGATGTCGATGTTCTCCATTTTAAGGAGTGCCTCGAGAGAGTGCATTTTGAGGTTTAGACTTCTAGCATTGAATAGCAATACCCTCAGATTCTTCTTGCTTGTACCTGTTAGGGTGGTGAATTTGTCATTTGAACCTTGCCTAAAAAAGGCACAATAGGGGTGGCTAGAGCCTTGGCCAGTATCCGGAATCCCAGGGGCGACAGGTGCAGGCCATCTCTGGCAAAGCATCGTGGCTTGTCGATCATGTCATCCCAGGCAGACAGATACTGGATCTCCTTAGAGTGACACCAGAAGCTTAGCCAATTGTTGAAGTCAATCATTTTGTCCTTGTACTGTGGTATCTTTCTGGGTGATGGCAGGATGCTACTCAGGGCTAGGGTCATACCTGCCTGGGCTACAAGATCAGACAGTTCCTCCATGTCCCTTTTCATGTAGTCCAAGGAGGTACGTCTCAGGTCATTCACACCAACATGGACAATGACAGAGTCATATTTGTACTTGTTGTGGAGTGACCTGAGTGCATGCGTTATGTGGCGGATCCTGGCACCCGACAGGCAGCTGACAGTAACTTTCTCCTTGTTTAGCCTGGTAAGTGGAACATCAGTGTGCCTGACTATAGAGTCACCTATGACTAGAGTGTTGGGTACGTTGTTATGTCTTATGGGCTGTGGTTGAGTGGCACACTGAGTTTGTGGGCTATGTGTCATTTGGGTTGTGTTTGGGGGTGGAGGTTGCTTGTGTTTCTGCTTTGGAGGTCCCTGTTGCTTGGACAGGTTTTTAATGAGAGCCTCCGCGAATGTAGGTGTCTGTTTTGTGTTTCTATGTATGTGTTTTGGTGGTGTAGGTTTTGAGGGACTATGTGTTGAGTGTGGTGTGGTGCAAGTGTTTACCTTCTCCTCTTGACTGTCTATTCCAGTCTTGGGTGAAGAGAGCTTTGCTTCCAGTTTGGCTATATAAGTGCATCTCTCACAGGTTGTAGTGTTGGGTGGTAGGAGGAGAGGGTTGTCTGTGTACATGAGGCAATTACTGCATTGCCCCAAGATGCCCAGATTCATCAGGTAGACAGAAGAAAACACCGGGGGCTGACCCTTAGACATGCCTGGATAGGTGCTTATTTGTTAAGTACTAGAAACTGTTTTCCTCTAGACAGTGAGGAAAGTTGAGTGCTGTAGTAATATGTAGCTTATTTAGTGCTTACAATAAGCTCTGAACAAGTGCTGAAACAAAAAACTGGCTAGTTCTAAGAAACAAAATTAAGCTAGAAGGCTTCCCTCCAACACAGAAAGGCTTGGGGACCTAGAAGCCTACAAATATTCCTGGACACAGCAAATCTATATCCAGGCTAGACTACCCACAGGAAAGGCAGGAAATAAGCTTTTTTTTTTAGTGGAAAGAGAGAAAGGAGTAGCAGAAACTAAGCTGATTGGCCTTTTCAAATGTTCTCCCTGTACTGGGTACAATGAGGTAATGACACTAGACTGGGAGGAGGGTCCCAGATCAAATTTACACTAGGGGCGGGCAACTGCAAAGCCACCAACTATAAAAACACTATACCAGCAGTGAGGGAGGGTTGGAAACAAACTGCAGAAATGTTTCTCACAGCTGAAAAGTAGCAGTGAGCCTTTAAATGAAAGTTTTAAACAGCTAAAGGAGCCTCTAGAAAAAAGAGTTTAACTGCAACAAGTTATCAGAAACAAACAACCCAACAGATGCTTAATAAAAGTGGACAATTTCCAGTTAATACCTCACAACAGTGAAACTAGCTAGAAAAATACACAGTACACAAAGTGCTATAAATAACAAAGAAATAAAGAACAAAATAAGCAAAAAAACAGGATACTTAATGTTATATATTATAGTTCCGAGTTTGCTCAGTGTCCTTCCTTCGATTAGCTCAGTTTATTACTGAGCTAATCGAAGGAAGGAGACTTCCTTTATATATCACTATAGCTTTAGTTGATTCCACTGCTGCTGAGCTCTTAGTTAATTCCAGTCCAATCCTACTCTTTCTGATAAAGATGGGAAAATTATTGATAGGTATGGGGAAAAGTATATATTTCTGCAACTTTGATTTTCAGAATTTTGAATTGCCAGGCTAATGTTTGTTTATTTTGACAAATTGTGAAAGTATGAGGAATGTTTTATCTGCAGTTGTTTCTTGTGAGGAAAAATTGCTTTATATACAGTGGAGAGTCTATTATCTGAACTAATTGAGACCTAGGGTAGTGGGGAAAATCAAAATGTCTGGATAATCAAACGTACATTGAACCAGATTAAAAAAAAAAATTTTTAAATCTTGTTTTTTCTGCACACAAAGGACACACTTTTCAACCATTTGAAGATTCCATTGGACAGTAAATTATATTTTTCACACATGAGCGGGCTACAAGCTCTAAAAACATGCACAAGCAAATATGTGTAATGTTTACTTATTCAGACTTTATGATTTGATTTTTTCCTACCCGAAAACTTTGGAAGCCTGGATTCAGATAATTGACATTTCGGAAAATTGACTTTCGGTTAATCATCTTTATACTGTAACTCAGAGGAGCTTAGAAAGGATTGGGAAGAGAGACTAGAGACAATGAGGGGATATATGTACATCTCCCAAATATGCAACAAAGTCTAGAAGATTTAGGATCTTTGCCTGGAAGTGTTTACATGGGTATTTTTATACCCCAAACAGACTCTAAAGACTTTTTCCTCAGGTGAATATCAAATGCTGGAGGTGTGACAGGCAAGAAGGAGATGGCTGGGAAACATATTTTTGGAAGTATGATGAGGTGGCAGACTTTTGGGATTTCCTGCAGACCACTCTGTCAGAGATGCTGAGTGAGCAGAATGGACTGACTGGGGAAATTATTTTTTTGAGTTATGCTACAGAATCAGAATTGCCTAGACATATTAAAGCATTGCTGAGTCTAATTATGGTTGGTGCCTAAAAAGCAATTACTAAAAAATGGAAATCAAAGTCTAGACCAACATTACTAGAAGTAATGAGTATAGTAACAAAGATAAAACAACTGGAATTGGGATCTTTAGAAAAGGGAAGCAGCAAACTACATAGGAAAAAATGGGAATTGTGGGGACAATGTATACAGAGCAGGAATGAGGTTTAAGAGGCAGGATTTGAATGAGCTATATAATGCTTAACTGACAATGACTGGATGGTTTAAAAGTGATGTATAATGTTTACAACTATAGTTGTTTCAATGTTGTCTGTGATGGAAACTGTAACTAAAGTGATATAATTTTGTATGTTTTTCATTTATATAAATGTAAGATTGCCTTTGTGATATGTGCAAATTTAGTAAAGATGCTTGAGAAAAAAAAAGGATAAATAATCTCAACAAAATACAGGTAAACTGATGTTTAAAAAGAAATAGCAAGGTGGTTCCAAATGGAAGTCGCAGACCTCACAAAATGAAGGATAGTCCAAAAAGTCTGAATGACTGTTCAGGAGAGCTTGTGAACCCCTCCCACCCTGCCCCCTTTTTGTCTTTTTCCAGAAGGTTTGAATCTCCATTTTTCTCTTTGGCAGCGTATAGCTTCAGACAAGTGGGCTTTGAAAAACATTCTTCAAGATTACAAATGAAAGTGGGAGAAAATTCCTCCTTTCCAGTGGGTGATTCCTCATCCTGCAGATCAGACTGTTTTGTTTACACTGGTTCTTCATCACGTGCTATCACAAGGAACGATAGACCAGTTCTGGATCTTTCTATCTTTCCTACACCTATTTGTGATGGTGCCTAAATTCATAATGATATTTCACAAACTTTTACCTTTTCTTCCTCTTTCAAGTTTCCAGGCAACACAAGACTTAAAAGATGCTTGGAGTGTGGCATAATGGTTAAGGTGTTTACCTCACAGACACAAGGTACAGGATTTAATTCTCACCTTTGAAATAGGAACTTGGCTAGGCTTAAAATGGCACACAAGGGCAGCTAGCCAAGTACGACTCAATAAAGCTATGAGTCGTATTCTTATTTATCTGGACTTCAGACATTTCTTTAAGGTTTTTGTATGTCTAAATTACATTATCAGTTCTCTACATTACTATTTGGACAATCCATTACACCAAGAGTGTTCACAAAGTGCCTAACTCCAGTTGTAGCTCATTGCAGGCTACAAGGGTATATTTCTTTCTATATTTAGATGATTTGCTTATCTTTGCAGAGTGTTTCTCAAAGTGTCAGAAATCTCTGTCTTGGGTGTGAGGTCTCTTACAAATGTTAAGATTCCAAGAGATCATTCAGAAGTCTTTCTAGACTCTCTCACACAGGAATGTGTTTTTGGGATGCCTACTAAACATCTCGGTTCAAAGAACTTTCCATAGGAAAAATAGGTCTTTATTTAAATCTATTTCTAAGGCTTTCTACTCAGGCTGCAGTCTCTGCAAGGGAATACCTCAGGATTTGGGGGCTCAAGGCATGTATGATTCTTATGATGCCCCTAGCAAGACTCCACATGAGAGAGATATATTGGTGCCTGAAATATCTTTGGTCACAAAATAAACACCCTTTAGCTTTTCAAATCCCACTGCTGTGGTTTGTCAGGACAGAAATCTTTTGGTGAAGACAACAGATATCCTTAAATCCAGGTGTCCACTTCTCCCTCCCTGCTGCAGAACAGTCAGTCACAGGACATTTCAGTCATTACTTGGTGAGCAGTTTGGGTATGTATCAGAAGACCGACAGCTAAAAACACTGAACACCCTTACCTCGACACTGCTTAACCAAAAGTAGGAAATGTCGAACGTCCAGAACAGTGATTTTTTTTTCCCCAGGGAAAAAAATTGCTAGGCCATTGTTGGGAATTTGACGTTTCCTCCACTGTAGTGCAATCTCAGAGTTGGTATATTTAAGTAGGGGTGTGTGGGCGTCACAGCCCCCAACTTTATTTTGTCTGTTTTTTTTTTTTTGTTTTCTTTTTTTGTTGCCCCAGCAATTTTCTATCCTCTGAGGGAAAAAAAATCGCTGTTCTGGCCGTTCAACATTTCCTGCTTTTGGTTAAGCAGTGTCGAGGTAAGGGTGTTTTTAGCTGTTGATGTAGTGATATAGACCCGAGCAGTTTCAGGGGGAATAAAATTGCAGGGGGTATGGGACACCAAGGACAGATGCAAGCACATAAATATCAAGGAGATGCTTGTCCTGATCAAGGAACTCAACTCTGAATCAGCCTTGATCCCTCAGACCTCTTCATGTAGTTACAGACTGTACCACAGTTGTGTGGGGTACATCAACAATAAAGGAAAAACCTGGTCATACCTCCTTTGCAGTCTAGGCATGTCAGCTTGGGATATAGCTTTAGAGTACAAGCTCACTTTGCAGAAATTGTATAGTCTGTCTGAGCAAAACTCTGTGGCAGACAAGCTGAGCAGGACCAGGGAAAACTTCATAAATGGAACTAGATCAGGGAGTCTTCCAAGATTTGATCCATCTGTGGGGAGTTTCTCAAGTAGACCTTTTTGCCCCCTGTCTGAATAATCAACTGGCAAGATTCTGTTCCAGGATTCCATACGAGAAGCTCTGGAATTTAGATGTCTTTTCTTTTCCTTGGACAGGAATGTTCCTGTATGATTTTCTACCTATTCCACTAATATCCATGATACTTCTGAAGATTCAGAGGGAATACCACAGGATTATTGTGGTGACTCCCTTCTGGCCAAGGCAGCCATGGTTATTCCTTCTTTTGGAAATGGTCAGGGACAATTACCACAATCTTCCTCACAGACTGGATCTACTCGCACAAGAATAATGGTGTTTGTTACAACCCAACAATAATCAACTTCAGATGACTTGCTGAATGATAGTGTCTGAAATTTCTTTTAGGCACCTGTTTGCTGAGGACATGCATCAGGTGCTAATGAAGACAAGAACGCCTGCTAGTAGAAAATCATGTATTAGCAAATGGAAAAGGCTTCCTAGTTGGTGTCAGAAGCATAACCAACACCCATTCAGGGCTTGCACTCATTCTATTTGAACCAGCTAGTCTGGCTGACTTGAGGCTCTTAACATGGAAAACAGTTTTCCTGATTACTGTGACCTCTGCAAGAAGGGTGTCTGAGTTCAAGGTCTTATGGGGAGTCAACCTGTATTGTTTTCCATAGGGACAAGGTTTCTTGGAGAACTAGTCCTTCTTTAATGCTTAAAGTTGTATCTGAGTTTACTTTAAGCCAAACTGTCCATCTCCTAATATTCTTTCCTGAAGCTAAATGTGATGCTATGGGCTACTGCCAGCTTAGCCAGCTGGAGTTTTGTAAAGAATGATATGTCCTTTGAATATCAAACTGATTTATACAAGATGCTCATGTTACAAATATATTAGAACTGTATGGCATTTGAATATCAAACTGATTTGTACAGATGCTTATGTCACAAATGTATTAGAACTGTATGGCGTTTGAAAATCAAAATGTGTTTGTAAAGTTTCTAGTGTTAAGAAATATATCAGCAGTGGGTCCTGATCGACAGAGAATGAATATGCATGTGAGACTGTATGTATATATGTTAGCAAAGGGCACTAGAAGAGAAGCGGTTAACCTTAGTCCAGTTTGTTTTGGAAAATCCTTGAAATTAAATTAGCTGTTAAGCCATAAATACAGCACCCCCCTCGTAGGTCTGTAAGAAGCCTTTGTTCATTAGCTCAGTAAAAAGAGGGGAAGCCCCAGGCACTGCCATAAACACTTAGGTGTGTATTGTAGCCGTCTATGCTAAATTCCTGTCTCAGCTTCAAAGGGGGATACTATGAGAACCCAGAGTCAGGTGACCAGATGAGGTCATTCTGCCAGCCATATTAGAAATTATGTTTTAGATATTAGTGGGTGTTCACTCAGTATTGAGTATTTTGTCTTGGGCCTGACAGCAAGGGGGCCATTCGCCACATCATTTGCCTTGCTCTGTTAAGTAAGTAGGGAATAGTACTTCTCCTAGATTCTGTCAGGAAAATATAGTGAAGCTTAGTTTAGATGTTGTTTTTCTTTATTTGTCTTTGTCTGTCCATTAGTGTTATTTTCAGTATTTCCTGTGATTTGAACTCTCTGGTTTGCTGTAAAGATGTATTCGGTATTTTCATGTTTTTTATTATTACATATATTTAAAACTTTTATTGTGGCTGGTCTATTTAGAAAGTATTTAACCTTTAAGAGTGCTTAGATTTATTTGGTGACACTGTGTGGGCCACTCCTGAAGGCTTAGCTGTCTCGGTCAACTACTACCATGTGTATTAGTATTAGTATTACACAGTATAGTTGTACACCCTTTGTTAAGAGCTTTAGAGTAGCTGATTGTGGAGTGTCTAGTGGCAGTGATAACTACCTTATACTCTTGGCAGAAGGGGACACAGCAGATAAATCTGTGCCAGCCTTTCCCAGGGTGTGTATGTGTAAAATTAAATCTCACAGCGTGTGTGTGCCAGCTACTTGGAACAGGGATACAAAGCACTGGTTTCACAGAGAGGGGTGCTGGAAGACTTGGCTTGGACATTCGGCTGAGGACCTAACCCTACAGCTGTACCAGTGGGGAGTCTTACTGGGGACCTGGAGGGAGACAGAGAGATCCAGACCCTGGACTGTGCATGTTCCCTGTGTTGGCTTAAGGGAAATTGTACTTGCTGCAGAGAGCTGCATCTGGAAATACTCAGTGTATCCAAAGTGCACGTCCCTATACAGTGTCAGTGGTGAGGATTCAGGCTCCTTGATTACTTGCCCAGCGTGGGGATGTCACACTAAAAATGAAGAAGAGAGGGAACTCTATACCTTGGATGTCCACAGACAACTCAAGAACTATATTGACAGAACTAAATTTTTCAGACCTTTGGATCAATTGTTAATTTCTTGTATAGGGAAGAATGGACCACTGTTTCCAATTTGTTGTGAAAGGCTCTTACTACTTTTTGTTACACTCACTGTAACAACACTATTCCAGGCAGGGTCAAGGCCTACTCTAGCAGGGCCTTGGCTATATCTATGGCTTTTTGGAAAGGGTTGTATTCTGGAAGTATTCTAGAATCTGCAGCTTGGTCCTCTGTCTATTCTTTTACAATGCACTTTAAGCTCCATTCCTTCTCTAGGTCCAGATCAAGCTTTGCTGGGATCATTTTTCAGGGGCTCCAGGACTCTTCTCCTTCTGCCTCCCACATGTAGTTAGCTAAAGTAATCTTCCCATATAACTAAGGCTACTGCAGCAGTAATTCATATGATGAATATAGCAAAGCTGTGTAAGTAAAACAATAACAGAACATTAGATGTTTTGAATGATCACTGCTGCAGTCGCCACTGCCTTTCTCCATCACCTTGTTTTTTACTGTGTTTGTTATGCCAGGGTACGGACATTTATTTTTTGTTGTTCCTGGCATTGTCATTTCAGGGTCAGCCTCCCAGTCTCTGCTGTCAGGAAAGCTCTGAAAGGCTTCACACCCAAACTTGTCTTTTAGTCAGCTCAGCTTGAATTGAATGACAGTTTGGGTGTGTGGAATGTGCCCTGAAGCCTTGGAAGCCGGACAGCTGTTATATCCTTGGCAGGATATATCCCATGTAGCTAAGGCTACTGCTGCAGTTATCAGTCAAATATCTACTGTTATGTTAAGTTTTATTTGTACAACTGTACTTCACCCCTCCATGTCCAGTATCTTTTCCACTTTCTGACAATCTGCCTCACAACAGGAACACATCCAGGACAATGGTTGGAAGTTTCTTAGAAAAAGGGGCAATCCAACAGGTCATACCAGACCAGAGGATCATGCGTTTATTGAAGGTTCTTTTTGGCTCCAAAGAAGACGTGGAGCTTTAAGCCTATCTTAGCAACCGGCCTAAATAAGTAAACAGCAAAAACTAAATTGCAGAAGATCATTGTGCAGTGCATTTTTCTTTGCTTACAAGGAGTTTGGATGTGCTGTTTGGACCCATAGGATGCTGCCTCTTTGTATATGAATATAGCAAGGGCATCCATTATGCAGGGTAGGGGTCAGTCATTACAAATTCATACTTAATATTTGGACTTACCACAGCCTTCATGGTATTTTTCATGTACATAGTGCCTGTCCCAGGTCACATGAATACATATTTTCCCTGTGTGCTCCTTAGCTTGCCCCTTTGCGTACAGATTAGCCCCTAACTTGAATGAAGAAAAATTTTCTGCAACTGTTCCAATCCTTGTGGATATCAGGAAATATTGTAGAGTCACAGATGAAGCCAAAGTAGGTGTAAATATTCATTAGATGCCATCTAAACGTGATGACTTGATAAACCAGTCTCTCGCCAGAGAGAATTGAATCTGATATTGTCAATTTTCATTCATTCCTCAACAATTGAGTTTGGATCCAATCCTCAGGTCTGACTCGACCTTTACTAAAGCTCATGGCCACCAAAAACTCTCAAGCTCTCCTTCCTTTTCCATAATGAGCCAACCCAAACATCCCCAGATTTCCTTTCCTGATTTAGAATGAAGACGTGGTCACCTTTACCTTTCAAGCTAAATTAACAACTGCTTTCAGTTAAGTGAATTTTTTCAGTGATCTTTTTCTGCTATTAATCTCTTTTACTTTATACCTCCTTTTTTACTCTTTGAGTGTACTCTTTTTTTATCATTACTTGAATTACTTTGTAACCCTTTTCAGATCATCTTCCTATTGTACTTGGTAGTTTCTGTCAAAAAAAACCCCTTTATCCTTCTTCTTTCTCCTTTACAGTCGAGAGTTGATTGTCTGAACGTCGATTATCAGAAAAGTCAGTTATCAGAACCAGCCTTCCAAAGTTGTTGACTAGGAAAAGTCATAAAGTCTGAATATGTAAACATTATACATATTTGCTTGAGCATGTGTTTTGAACCTGTAGCCAGCTCATGTATGAAAAATGTTCTTTTTTGCCCATTGGACTCGCTGAATGGTTGAAAAGTGTATTCCTGTGTGCAGAAAAAACAAGATTTTAGATGTTTTTTTTATCCGGTTCAGTTATATGTTTGATTATCCGAACTACCCTAGGTCCCAATTAGTTCAGATAATTGATTCTCTGCTGCATTTCTGTAGCAGTAGTGTCAGAGAAAGGGTTTTAAGAAATGTGTTCAGAATACAGACATAAGTTTCCGCTTTCTGATTACCACCCATTATGCATGTATTGTTTAGGCCCTTCCCTCAGCATCTCAATGTTGAATGTTCAGTTTGTCAAGCATTTAATCCAAGAGCCTTGGCCAATCAAAAAAAATTAATATTAAAGGGACTTATTCCCTCTTCTTTTTCTAAAGCATTATCTGGGCACTCAGCCTTCATCTAAATACAAAGCAAAGGAGTCTTCCAAGCCTTCAGAATCCTCTATACCTTCCTTGGATCATACCACTAAACCATCAAGGAAGAAGGCCAGAAAATCTGATCCAAAAGCTACTCCTGCATCGGTGTCAGACAGTAAGTCAGCTTCTTCAGATCTGACCTTCTTGGATCCGAAACAGTTAACATGTACAAGATACTGTCCCTCCCTGGACCCAGTGCCATTATGAGTACCTCCTCCATTTCTTGAAGTGCACCGACACTCAAGATCCCCTTTGTGGCTTCTTCTCGTTCTCAGAGGCAAATGAGGACAGGATGATGAAGTTCCTCTCTCTGCAAGTTCAGATGGGAGTTATTACGGCTCCTACCCCATCGGGTCAGGCAGCTCCTATATGCACTACTCCACCTTTTTCGGCTTCTTCACCGATCCGTCCAGTCATTTTGGTGCCCTTGGATTGGAGTCTTCTGAGACCATCTACATCGGATCTGAAGATATTAGTCTGTTCGGATCTGAGGTTTACTCTGAGTGCTTCAGCTCTGTTTCGGGTTTGGAAGATTCTTGGAGCCCGTCCCTGACGGATCCGAGGTGTAAGTGTCGACTCCAAACTTTTTGGAGCTGTCTCTGCCCCTTGGAGCTTCAACATTGGATAGCTTGGCTTCAGCCTCTGCCTCAGGTAGATTGCCTTCGGGGTAGGGGTAGTTAAGAGGTTGGAAGTTTTGCTTCTGAGCACCATCGGATTTCTTCTTACCGGAGCTGTCTGCCTTTGAGGTAGTGGAGAGGGTGTTTTCTGCACCTGCATTATGCATGGATGTTCTTCGTGTTTCACTGTTGCAGTCATCACACTTGGGTTATCTGCCTGCAGGTAGCCCTCAGTCGGCCTGAATACCAAAGATTTAGTATTTCTGTGTCGGTTGCTGTGGCTCCAGGACTGATGTCAGGGGTATAAAAACAGGCAGCCAACGCCATTACATCAATCTTTCTTGCTGAGGAGCCCGAAGCAGTTCGCACGAGTGCCAGTCGGCCGCTATCTGAGTTTTCGTTTACAAATTGAGTCATCTGAAGTCTTCTAAGGCTAAGTACTCTGTTGGGGATCCTTTTTTCTTGCTCTAACTGATGTCAGAAAAAGTTAACAATTGTCTTGCCTGTGGAAAGCAAATAACACACCGAGGTTTTCATTCTTAACTGCATCACTTGTTTAGTCCCAGACCACGACGTACTTCGTTGTTGGTTTTGTGCTTTGTTCAATGCCCGAATCATTTGTCGTCAGGCCCTTTTTGTCGCTAAATACTTTCATTCTCGATCTCTGTATTCTGAAATGGCTTCGGTAAGCCATCCGACTACCGATCTTCTGAAAAAACGTAAGGATAAAGACATAGACAGACCACACAGGTCCAAAGCTGCTGACGATGCTTCTGTTAAGCTAGTCACCAGTTCGCGGGTACTCAGTGAGGCACTTTTGCAGCCCCTGATGCCCGCTTCAGTGGATTCACAGGCCTCTACCAAGACTCGTTCGGAGTCCGGTATGCCGCGAGACTCTTCTTCAACTATGGAACCTGTGGATATCTCTACTTTGGATGGGTCTGGAGCCGCTGAGCAGGCACCAGCTTCTGAGGAAGTTCTTTGCACTACCAATGTTTGACACAAACCAACGACTTCAGTCCTGTCTAAAACTACCGAGTTTCTAAGGCCAAAAGTACATGCTACGCCTAGAAAACTGATGACCAAAGTGCATGCACCTGCTCCCTTGCCACAACATCAAATACTTAGAATGGCAGAAGACCTTATTATGCTGATTAGGGGAAGTCAGCCTTCCCCTGCTAAGAGAAAAAGAGATCAGTCCCCAGCAGCTTCAACAGACCAAGAGTCCGATGACTCTGAAGGTTCTGATTATGAAGACATGCTTATGAGGATTCTGATGCAGAGGAATCCATTCCCTCTTCCTCTCCTCCAGAGGATTTTTGTTTTGGTGAAACCTTACATACTTTAAGAGAGCATTTCCATTGGGAATGCCAAGACTATCCTCAGTCCAAAAAGAGACTCAAGAGAATTTCTAGACTTGCCACAACATAGGCCTTTAGCAATACTCCCAGTCCTGGAAGATGTTGATGATGTCTTTATGGAATCCAGTCTTACTCCTGATACTTTAGCCCCTGCTCCTAGGAAACCAGACAGGTACTACAGAGTACTTGACTCTCACAAATTCCTTTTCAAAAATTCTACTGCTGACCCAGAGGTAATTTCCCAGGGGCCTAAAAGTATCAAAGCAACTACAGCTAAGTATCCC
Organism: Protopterus annectens; assembly: GCF_019279795.1. Taxonomy (NCBI): domain Eukaryota; kingdom Metazoa; phylum Chordata; order Ceratodontiformes; family Protopteridae; genus Protopterus; species Protopterus annectens. The sequence goes on along the minus strand of NC_056732.1, from coordinate 295,515,475 downwards.
ACCTCTTCGGACAGGGATTCCAGAGCGTTGGACAGATGGGGTAAGAAAGTATATACCTCTGCAACTCTCACCATTAGGGCTTTGAATTGTCAGTTTCACATGCTGAAGTACCAACAACATGTTATGGAACTTAAGAAAAAATAGCTATCTTTACAGACTGTGCAGAAAATAAAGAATTGCAAGAGCTTATGCATTCTGCAAGCCAAGTCAGCAAGCATACATTGCAGTATGGCTTTGACGCCCAAGAAGCATCTTGCAGGGCAGCAGTTACTGGTTCTGTACTGAGAAGGCATGCTTGGCTTAAGGAGCAGACCTTGCCATACCATGTCAAATCAAAGTTATTAGACGCTCCTTTGAACAACGACAATCTGGCACCAAAGCAGAAGAGGTTCTTAAAAAGATAGTAGAAAAAGCTAAATCTATGCAGACAGTCAAAGAATTCTTGCAAGTACAGCCTCCTAGATTCAGTAGGCATTGCCCATCGAAACATTGGTCCTTTCCAGCCCCCTCAAGGCCATCCCAAACTAGACCCAGGGGAAACAGACCCCCCCTAGACTACATTCCCAGGGTATGCAGAGATCTAAGCAATGGAGTGCCTCCACCTCTAAAGCAGGGAGTGCTAAGCCACCCCCTTATGGGAAGAATTCCCAATGACTTCTCAACTCCCACTCCCTACCTCTGCCCAACTGCTTGTGCCTCTAGGAAGATAACTTGCCCTTCATGCAAAAAACTGGATTTCCATCACCAAAGACAGATGGGTCCTCAATATTGTATCCTAGGGGTACAAATTTTACTTCCACTTACTGCCAACCCCAAAAGGGTTCCCAGACCTTCCTCCAAGCCAGTGGGCAGAGGCACAAAACCAAGTTCAATCCCTGCTCTCTATAAGGTCAATTCAACCTGTTCCTGCGGAATAGATAGGTCAAGGATTCTATTCCAGACTTTTCCTGGTACCCAGAAAAGAGCTCACTTGGCACACAATCCTAGATCTTTCCATTCTCAACACCTTAAATGTTCACCCTGCAGCAGTTTCTACCTATGCTAGCCAAAGATGCCTGGTTAGTCACCCTAGACTTAAAAGAAGCCTATCTGCACATCCCTATAAGGGAGTCATGCAAGAAATATCTACGCTTCAGGGCAGGATCTATGCATTATCAGTTCTCTGCACTTCCCTTTGGCTTATCCACTGCTCCCAGAGTATTCACAAAATGCCTGGCTCCAGCCATTGCTTACTGCAGACAGAGAAATATTCAAATTTGCCCATACTTGGACGCCTGCCTGATTCAGGCAGACAGTCAGGAAATGCTGTTTCAGCATCTGACATTTGTAAAAAAACCTTCTAACCTCCCTGGGGTACACCATCAACGAAAAGAAATCAAAACTAGTCCCCAGTCAAAAGATTGTATTCCTAGGAGCAAGCTTGGACACAACATCCCAGATGGCATTCCTCACTCCAGAAAAACAAGCCTATCTGACAGACTATTTTACTCAAATGGCCACCAGAACACAGCTATCCACAAGGAAAATCCTGGGTTCATGGCCTCATGCATCGTACTAATTCCGTATGCCAGACTGCATATGAGGAAACTTCAGTGGTACTTAAAAAGTCTTTGGTGCCAACATTCTCAGGACCTGGAAATCGTCATTCCTATCATACCCTGTCTAAGGATAGAGTTTCTTTGGTGGGCAGCAGCATGCAACCACAACAAGGGACTGCCCTTTACTCAACACCACGCCGCCCAGACCCTAACCACAGACTCATCAGACTATGCCTGGGGGGCACACATGGATGGCAAGCGCATTCAGGGTCACTGGAGCCCAAGTCAGTTTCATCTGCACATCATCCAAAAAGAGATGCTTGCTGTGCAGCACGCTCTGACAGCTTTCAGATCCCTACTCACCAGGACACCTGGTAATAAAAACAGTCAACATCACATTTATGTGGTACATTAACAAGCAGGGGGGGAACCCACTCTTACCCACTCTGCAGGCTAGCCATGGCCCTGTGGAACATGGCCTTGGACATGCAGGTCCATCTGCAAGCTCAGTTCCTGCCAGGCAAGCAAAATGCACTGGCAGACGACTTAAGCATAAATATCCTAGACCCACACAAGTGGCAATTAAAGCCCACACCTTCAACCTTCTGATTGAGAAATGGGGGACCCCAGAGGTGGATCTCTTTGCCTCCCCCTGCAATCACCAGCTCAGCAAATTCTGCACCAGGACACCTCACAGCAGGGCCTGGAAATTGGATGCTTTATCCTTCCAGTGGGTAAATCTCTCAATCTATGCCTTTCCCTCTCTGCCCCTTCTCTCAAGAGTATTGCTCAAGATAAGACAGAACAGACCAAGGACTATTCTGATTGCCCCGGACTGGCCAAGCCAGCACTGGTACCCATTCCTGCGGAGCCTGTCACCAGTCCCACCCTGGCACCAACACCAGAACCCAACCCTGCTCTCTCAGCAGGAGGGATAGATATTGCATCCGCAACTGCAAACCCTAAATCTTGCAGCTGGGCTTATTCCTTGAATTCATCTCCAGTAACCACCCTAAGTAAACAGGTGCTGGATGTCATTCTTGAAGCCAGAAGAACCCAGTACAAGGAAATCCTATGCTGATAAGTGGAAAAGGTACTGCTCCTGGATTCAGTCTAAAGGAGAGGACACACCCCTGCCCTCCCTGCCTCTAATCTAGGATTACTTAGCAATCTACTCCACAGGGGCCGATCCTTCTCCTCCATTAAGATCCATGCCTCTGCCATTTCGGCTCATTACAACACTGAGCCCACCTCTCTTCTCTCACCCTCTTATCAAACAGTTCCTGAGAGGGGCAAACAACTTAAGGCCACCAAGGAGAGCACCCACCCCAGCTTAGGACCTTAACTTTGTACTGGAAAAGCTCATGCTCCCCCCCCCCCCCTTTGAGCTTGCAGCATCAGCAGAATTAAAATTGCTCTCTTGGAAAACAGCCTTGCTTCTGGCCATCACTTTAGCTAGAAGAGTGTCTGAGCTACAAGCACTTATGACTGTGGAGCCCTTCATTATTTTCCATGCTGACAGGGTTTCCCTCAGTACTAACCCTTCCTTTATGCCTAAAGCGGTGTCCAGTGTGGTTCTCAACCAATCTATCCATTTGCCAATTTTTTTCCCTAATCCTCAAAATAAAGGGGAAAGGATCCTGCTCTCCTTGGACGTGCGCAGACAGCTCAGATTCTACCTTGATAGGACTAAGCCCTTCAAGAAATCTGACCATTTACTAGTCAGCTTTGCACCTGGGGCAGAGGGTAAGGCCATTTCAAAACAAACAATTTCCAAATGGATAGCACACTGCATCCATTTCTGCTACAAGCGCCATGGGAAGCCAACCCCTCAGGGGGTCAGAACACATTCCACTAGGGCAACTTCTACCTCTACAGCATTCCTCAGGGGAGTCCTTACTAGGGACATCCTGGAAGCTGCTACCTGGAGTTCTGTACACACCGTCACCAAGCATTACCACCTGCCTATCTTTTCCAAATCCAGGACAGGTTTTGCAACAGCAGTCCTGCAAGGCATACTTGCCAGCCCCAACTCTTCTTGACTGCCTCCACCCGACTGCAACAGTGAAACACGAAGAACATAGTACAGTTGTGTACACTTACCATAAATGTAGATATTCGAGTGTATTCATTGTTGCAGTCCTGGTTTCCCTCACTCCAGCCCCCTTGTCTCTCTCTCTCTTTCTATGCCTATTACTCACCCTCATCAGGAGTATTGGTATTTACTTTTTACTGGTGTTTTTTCCCCATCATAGCTTAGCTCCCTATTTGGGGGGCTCCTGACATTTGGGTCAAGAAAAACTGATGTAATGACATCGGCTGCCTGTTTTTATACCCCTGATGACCTGACGTCAGTCCTGGAGTGACAGCAACCGACACAGAAATACTAAGTCTCTGGTGTCCGGGCCGACTGAGGGCTACCTGCAGGCATATAACCCAAGTGTGATGACTGCAACAGTTAATACACTCGAACATCTACATTTATGGTAAGTGTACACAGCTGTACTTTTTTTTCCTCTCAGATAAGCCTTCTGAATCTCACATGTTTTTGCACGCTGAGCCTCTTTATCCTGGTCCACAGGAACAGCCTACCCTAAGTCTCCAGGATCCCCAGCAGGAAATTACCATAATTTCCGACACCTTTCTGGAACTTTCTCCTAAAGAGGTCCCTAGGAATAGGAAGTGCAAGCGGAGGCACTTGGATTCCCCTCTGGAATCTATCGTCATAGCACTGATTTTGATGAAGGGGAAGGGTCCCCTAGATCACCACAAGACATCACCTTTGGAGACATCCTTGAAATCCTGAAGCAAAGAGGTGGTTGGTCAGTCCAAAAATCTTCTCTGGAGGAGTCTGTGTTCCTGGAAGCTTTTGGGTCTAGCCTGTTTACCTCTCAGGGGACTCCACCTGCTGATGAGCTCATAGATTTGGTGTCTCTTCGGACTTGGAAGGAACCAGACACATTTGAGCCAATCCCCAAGAGACCAGATCGAATTCTAGGCCCACCGCCAGATAGGGAGCTTTGGAGCAAGGTAGTGCCAGTATATGCCATCGTCATTTCAGGCCACTGAAAAGGAATTTGCTGAACAAAGTTCTTCTTTCCATCCCCCTAACAGGGAGTCTAGGGCAGTGGACAGATTTGGGAAGTGTGTGTATGCTTCAGCAACATTTGCTGTCAGATTGCTGAATTACCTAGCCCATTTCACAAGACGTCAAAGGATTTAATAAACGAACTATCAAATTCCCCTTTAGAAACCACCACTGCTGAGGCTCTGACTTTTGTGGCTTCTCAGTTGACTACCCTAATATTGATTTTTGACTCATCCCATGAGGCTTATTGACAGCACCTCTATGTTTGGCCAGAAAGTAAAGGACACACTCTCCAGGTGCAAAAAGGATGGAAAATCCTTCTCTGCAGTGGGCATTTATTTTCCGACTCCTCAAAGGACCTTTTCAAGGAATCAGCAGTTGAAAGATGTGGTTCAGGAAGTCCCAGGGTCCTTTCCAAGATCCACATGGAGAAAGTTCCCCCAGGGTCAGAGGGAGGGAACTGAAATGGAATACACCACCCTTGCAGTCGAGGAGGTCCGCAGAACCATGGGTCCAGAGATTCTCTTTCTGATAGACCCTATCAGCGCACCTGAACGAAGGCCTGATTGTCCCACTCTGGAGGCAGTTGGGAATCGCTTATCTGTGCTCCAGAGAGCCTGGCTAGATATAATACAAGATACTTGGGTGCAGAAGATTATATCCAGAGGTTATACAATTCCCTTTTCCCTTCCACACTACCACTATACAAGCTTACCAGTGTACCACCCACTCAGACGATGTCAGCAGTAGTGGAAATCTAAAAGCTGCTAGAAAAAAAGAATCATCCAAGAAGCCCCACCAAACCAAGTAGGATCCAGAAATTACTCAAGATTATTTTCAGTACCAAAGAAAAAGGGCACTTGAGACTGATTTGGGGTCTCAGTGCTTTGAACGAATTTAGTTCAGCACACACAATTTCGGATGGTCATGGCTCAGTCTATTTTGCCCTTCCTGGGCAAGGATGATTGGATGTGCTCAGTAGACCTTCAGGATGCGTACTATCACATAAAAATGAACAGACGATCCAGAAGGTATGTATGTTTCTGGCTGGGAACCAGTCACTATCAGTTTAGGGCACTGGCCTTTGACCTCACCACAGCTCCCAGGTTGTTCACCAAACACATGACAGCAGTAGCAGCTCACTTGACTACAGGGATTCTGCGTGTTTCCGTATTTAGACGACTAGCTCATTACTGCCCCGACCAGGCATCTACTACTATGAGTACAATATCAAGTACTCCAGAGTTGTTCCAACCTAGGGATAACCATAAACTGCAACAAGTCTCATTTGGAACCATCTCAGATTCTAGTATTCATAGGAGTTCAGTACAAAGTCAATGACAGCTTCCCTTCCATTCTCATGAGTACTAACTATAATATTCCATGTCGAGAAAAATAATCCTCAGTTCCACAATTTGTACTCGACTGATTCTACAAGCCCTAGAGTCAGTGTCAGCAGCCATAATTCTAGTTGCCCTAGCAAGATTTCATAAGAGAATACTGCAGTGGATGTTATCAACACTGTGGTCAATTTTTTATAACCCCATGTCGGCACAGATAAAAATAACCAATACATGCAAGAAATAACTTTGCAGGTGGATTCAGTCAGACCAACTTTTACAAGGTCATTCCTTCATTCTCCCTCATCCCCAAGCCGTAGTGACCATGGATGTATCCCAGATTGGGTAGGGAGGGGGGCACTTCCTGGGAAAGATGGCCCAAGGCTAGCACACATAATTTGGTTCTCCAACAAATATTTAATGCTGCTGAACACATAAATTCAGAAAAAACGAAAAACGTAATTACACATCACCAAAAGGTGAAAAACTGCAGACCGGTTTCAGCATATGTCCAAGGCACTTGGTCCCCCAGAGAGGCCAAAATGCATGCCAATGTTCTGGAAATGAGAACAGTGCTTTTAGCATTGCAGGCATTCCAAGACTCGCTCACTCTCTGAACAATTGCGATTTAAATGGACAACATGTCAGTAGTTGGTACATCAACAAACAAGGTGGAACCAGAAAATGTCATGAAGCTCTCAGGGTTTGGCAGTGGGCGATCTCATCCAAACGCTTTCTAATAGCAACACACATTCCAGGGAAGTCCAACATGATAGCAGACAAAACTGAGCAAGTCTATTTTACTACATTACGAGTGGTCTCTCAACAACAGTCAATGGGGTCAGCCTTGCCGTCATCTTTTTATCTTTTTGCATTCCCTCTAAACAACAAGTGCAACAGCTTTTTCGCCCTAATCCCCCCACAGGGGGAATCACCGAGAGATGCTGTTTTCCATGATTGCCCCCCCCCCCAGTCTTCTGTATGCATAACCTCTGGTTCCCCTAATTCCCAGTTTTCTATAGAAAGCTGCTCAGTGGAAGAGCAAGGTAATCCTTACTGCCCTCAACAGATTTGGTTTCCCTTCCTTTGTCCTCACCTACTGTACCCACCTTGGATTCTGTATCCAATTCCAGACCTCCTGTCTCACTCGACAAGCATGGCACATCCAGATCCTTTAAACCTCAAGCTGACAGCATGGTTTCTCCAATTCCATTGACAGCCAGACAACTGATGCTCTCTGTTTGCCACATATTGTTATCTATACACAAAACCTCCGCAACAAAACTTTATAGAAGCAAATGGAAACGATTTGCTTTTTGGGCACAGCAAAATCACATTGATCCCTTTTCAGCTCCAATACAAAGTGTCCTAGAGTTTTTTGGCAACAGTTTTAAATGAGGGAGCTAGCTGCTTCACAATCAAAGTCCAGTTAGCAGCAATTTCTAATTTTATCATTGGATTTGACAATTCTTTCTTAGCTTCTTCTGAGCTTTGTAAAACCTTTTTAAAGGGCACCCTGTTGTTCAGACCACCTTACATAGATCATACTCCTCCATTGGATTTAAATTTGGTGCCACAAACCTTGATTCAATTCCCATTTAAACCAGCAGCCAAATGTCAACTTAAATTATTGACCTGGAAGATTGTTTTTCTAGTGGCCAGTACTTCTGCTAGAAGAATTTCAGAACTTCAAGCTTTATCGTCTGAACCTCCTTACTAGTTTTTCACAAGGACAGAGTGACATTACGTACAATTGCTTCTTTCCTTCCTAAGGTGGTGTCCATATCCAATATCAATCAGTCAATTAATTTACCAGTTTTCTTTCCAAGTTTTTCAAAGGTGAATATATGATGTTCTGTAGCCCTGTCTCGCCTTCATTCTTACATATGGGTTCAGAGCCGAGGCCTTTTTGCAAGCTCAAAGTCTTCTAGTTGACTTGTGGCTAGGTAGGTGTCCCATGGTGCACCAGTACAATCCCCAGATCTCGTTTAACACATTTTACTATTTTTTTTGCTATTTCAGCTTAACTTTAGAATTATATAGCCTTTGCTAGTGTTGTTTCCTATCATTAAAGTAGTTTAGTCAATTACAGTACTTTTTTTCCTCTAGTTAACTAGTTATTGTTGTGAACTGATTGGCCGTTAGCCTTGTCGTTCTCTGTGGTATCCTGTGTGCCAGTTTACTTTCATTTTTCCGGGCATTTTTGCCCTTACTTATTATTTACTGGGCTAGTTTAGTTCAGACATTGGTAGTTTCATACTTTGTGCTTAAGGTGCATGTTGCGCTCAATTTAACTTTTTTTTGTATAGAGGCCTCTCGTGTGTGTGTGTGCCAGTAAATTTGCTATTTCTGACCTTTCTATCTTCCTTTCTAGCTCTGTTTGAGTTAGAGGACCTACATTTCTCCCTTTCATTTTCTACCCAGGGCTAGGCCCGTTTGAGTTAGAGGACCTAGTCCTCATGGTTGTGTAATTGCTAGTGCGGTGAGGGCTAGGCCCATTTACGTTCAAGGACCTAGTCCTCTCTGGTTGTTTGGCTTGTTTCTTTTTGCTGCATCTTCAGTGCTATGTCTAAGGAGGCAAAAGATCATAAACCCTCTGGGTTTAAGAAGTGTGTGAAATGCTCGCAGAAGATGTCCATTACCGATGGCCACAGCAACTGTGTGTATTTCCTCGGTGCCATCCATTTACAAGAAATGTGTTTGTTTTGTCATTCTTTCAGTGCCAGGGTATTGCAGGAGAGAAAGAATAAATTTAAGTTAAAAGGTCTTCTTAAGCCTTCTTTTGAGGAAGACCTGGCCAGTTCATCTTCCTCCTCTAAATCACATGGATCATCCAAGAAAGAAAAGACCAAACCTTCCAAGAGGCATTACCCGGCCCCATCTGGTGTCTCGGAACCGCCTCCTAAAATTTCAAAACTAGATAAGTCTTCTCCCTCCTTGGCTCCACTGATTTCGGAACTGATCGAGGGCGTAGCTACTATGGCTACAGTGTCGGCCCCGGGCAGTTCGGAGCTGACCACTGATAGACATCGGAGCCGGTCTAGAGATCCTTTACAGGTCTCCCCAACGTTAAGGTCTAGATCTCTCACACTGTCTTCCAGATCTTCCAGGAGCCTATCGGAAGAAGATGTGGAGAGAGTAGTGCTGAGATTCCTGAAGTCATCTGCCATACCCAAAATGCTGTTGGCTCCGACCCAGTGTGTTCCGGAGCCACTTGAATCCATTTCCCCTTCTGTGGTTCCTCCAAGCCGTGCTGGGCTTCCGGAGCTGGAGTGCTTGGTACCGCTGGTTGTGGAACCCTTGGTTCCAGCTCCTTCTGAGGTTGTCTCGGAGCCGAGTTCCCCTCCAACACCTTCGGTGCTGTCTGTGGTGTTGAGGAGTTGAAGCTCCCCAATCAGCCCCGACAGGGACGCCTGGAACCGGACCTCCTCTGTTCCGAGTCTCCCTCTCGGTGCGTCGGCTATTGTGAGTTCAGACCCTAAATCTGTATCAGAGCCGATGGTGTCCTCTGTCTTCTCGGAGCCGGGGAGGTCTTTTGAGCCTGAGAGGTTGGCCTTTGAGATGATGAGGAGTGTGCTGTCCCGATCATCAGCTCCACCCAGGAGTACTGACGCTCTTCCCCCTCGGGCACCGACTTCCATCTCAACACCTACTCCCTCTCTGGACAGCAGAGACCCGCAGCCTCAGAAGCCCCCGGCTGGTGGCCCCCACTCTTTGGAGACCTCCTCGGAATGCCCTTCCGAGGAGCCCACTTGGAAGAAGACATGCAAGAGGAAGCATGTAGACTCCCAGGATGAGTCTCTTACCTCCGACACCAACGTCGAGGAGTCAGAAGGGTCCCCCAAGTTGTCCTCTGATGATGTCTCCTTTGTGGATATCTTAGAGATCCTTAAGCAGAGGTGTGGCTGGCTCACTGTTACCCCTTCTGATGAGGAGTCGGTGTACCTGAAGGCTTTCGGGTCTCAACCTTCAGTCTCTTGGTTGTCTCCACTCTTCGAACTTTTAGAGCTTGTTAGTCGAAAGGTGTGGGAGACTCCTGATGCCGTGGAGCCAGTTGCCAGGAGACCTAATAAATTTTTGTCAGCCCCCAAGGAGAAGGAATATTTATCAAAGGGTATTCCCATAGATGCCATGGTGGTGGCGGCAGCCACTAAGAAGGAATTAGCGGAGACATCATTTGTCCATCCGCTGAACAAGGAGTCTCGAACGATGGACAGGTAGGGGAAACGTATCATCTGAAGTAGTTACTTCATTTGCTCTGCAACCTGTGGGTATCGGATCCGACCTCGGGTCCGAGCCGGCAGCTTTACTAGCTAAAAGATCCGAGCTCCTAGCTCCTCCCTTTTACCCACAATCCCCTGCTGCACGCTGCCTTTCCTCAGATCGAGTTTGCCGCAGCTGATAGAAGCTACTAGTGAAGAGCTCCTTAGGCTTGGGTGAGATCGTTTCTTGTTCAAAGTTAGACACAAGGTTTATTTTTTTCTGTCAGTGTGTGAGCGATTAGCCCCCTTCGTCGAGTTATAGTCTTAGTTTTAATCTTTTGTGGTAATTTTTAGTTTTTTGGTCGTTGTGTTCTGTTCCTCCCCTATAGTGTCTGGGTGTGTTACTGTGATGGCTGAAGGGCCCAAAGCCGTCTTTTCTAAATGCACTGAGTATGGCGATAAGCTTTCCCCTGCTGATGGCCACACTCAGTGCGTGTTGTGTCTGGGGCTGGCCCACCTTTCTACTAGCTGCCAGATATGTGCAGCGTTTAACCCCCGGGCCATCAGGGATGGGAAGAACAAGTTGATCCTGGCGGGCTTGTTACCGCAGGACACTTCTTCTTCCTCTCCCTCTAAGGCACAGGCTGCTACCGCAGCCCCTATTCCTTTAGGTCCCCCCACTCTGCCTGGGACTCAACCTCCCTCTGCTGAGCAGGGCTCGGGAATCATCTGCCTCTTCTAGGGAGAAGAGACATAAAGAAAAGGAGAAGCACAAGAGTCATAAAAGGCGGGCTGAGACTCATCCCTCAGCCACGCCATCTGAAGTCTCTAGTCCCTCCACGAGGACCTCTGGATCCTCTCCCTCTCGGCTCGGTTCACCTTGTTTCTCGCCGGAGCCGGAGGAGGAGTACCGGTCGCCCTCGAGGTCGTCGAGGCGGCCCTCCCAGCCCACGTTGACGACGTCTTCTAGGTCTACGAGAAGTCTGACCGACACGGACATGGATCGGATGATGCCTCGATTTCTGCAGACTCAGATGCAGATGGGGGTGCTCCTGCCTCCCCCTTCTCAGGGGGGAGTGCAGTCCCCCTTTTTGCTCTGATCACTCCTTCTCCAACCCATTTTCGGGTTTTGGAGTCATCGGATCCGGGCCCTTACGGAGCCGGGGATTTGTCGGTGCCGATAGCTCCGGTAGCTTCAACGCCGACTGTACCCTTGAGCGTGTCGGATCCTAGCTCTCGGGGCCGAGAGCTGAGCGTCGGATCCGTTGGGGTTGGTGTGTCTTCAGCGCCCTTCAGGTCAGTGCACACTTCCCTCTCGGATCCAACCGCTTTGGCTCCAACACCGATCCCTGCTTCGGAGCTGAGGAGACTGCTTTCGGAGCCTGGCGAAAGTGGCTCGCCTTCGGCTTTTGAGGTAGTGGAGAGGGTTCTGTCGAGGTCTTCCAGATCCCCGGTCCGGGCATCGGATCCTCCCGCTCCCCCTTTGCATTTGGGTCTATCCTGCGTCATCTGACCACTGGGACAGCCTGCTCAAACCCTCCAGTTAGTTCCCTTAGAGGAACAGGACCCCGTAGGTGAGCCCTCCTTGGATAGTCCCACCGAGGAGGTTCCTTGCAAACGGAAGTGTAAAAGGAGGCACCTGGACTCTCCTAAGTCCCTCACGACAGGCACAGATTTGGATGAAGGGGAAGGTTCCCCAAGGTCACCCCCTGAGGATGTCTCCTTTGGAGACATCATTGAAATGTTGCGAATTAGAGGGGGGTTGTCTGCCCAAAAACCTTCCTCGGACGAGTCCGTGTTTCTGGAGGCGTTTGAGGCAGGCCCATCTACCTCCTGGGTGTCCCCTCCGGCTGACCCACTGGTAGACTTAATTACTACCAGGGCGTGGAAGGAGCCCGATACCGTGGAGCCAATTCCAAGACGGCCAGACAAAATTCTTAGCCCTCCTTCTGATAGGCAGGCCTGGTCTAAGGGGTCACCTGTGGATGCCATGTTGGTGGCGGCTGCCACGAAGAAGGAACTCGCGCAGGAGAGTTCCTCGGTCCACCCTCCGGATAAGGAATCTCGGGCGTTGGACCGCATTGGGAAGCGGATGTTTGCTTCAGCCACCTTCTCTGTAAGGGCGCTGAACTACATGGCACACATCATCAGGCTACAGCGAGACCTAATAAAGGAATACACTGCAGCTCCCCCGGAGTCCATGACGGTCGAGGATAAGAAGACTTTCTCGACTCGTATGGCCACTCTGAAGTCTATCTCGAACACGTCTATGCGGCTACTCTCCTATGCTACGGAGGGAGCTGCTAGTGCTAGCGAAGCCGGGGTCGTCTTGCGGCATCACGCCTGGCTCCGCCTTTGCGATTTCGCGGAACCCTTTAAGGCATCCTTTGCGAATGCTCCCTTTGATGGTTCTTCGCTCTTTGGCAAGACCGTACGCGAGACGCTGGTCCAAAGCGAGAAGGACGGGAAGACCCTGTCTGCTGTCGGAGTCCGCTTCTCTAATCCCCAACGATCCTTTTCAAGGAATCAGAGGGGACAAAAGAAGATGTGGTTCCGGAAGTCTCAGCAGTCCCGTCCAGCTTCGGACCCCTCGTCCTTCAGAGGCAGAGGAGGACAAATTGGACGCCGGCCCAGAGGCAGGTGGGGGCCGCGTAATTTCGGGTCTAGAGAACCTTTCTCGGATAGACTCACGCAACAGCCCTGAGGGCTTACCCGACTGTCCCTCTCTGGAGGCAGTCGGGGGGCGTTTGTTGGAGTACCTACTAAATTGGGAGTCCATCACGACGGATCGATGGGTGCTCCGAATCATATCCAGAGGTTATTTCATCCCCTTCCTAAATCTTCCGCCTCCCATGAAGTGCCTCCCCGATGTCCCACCCGATCAAAGGGAGGTGGCAGCTTCAGAAGTTTTGAAGCTGCTAGAAAAAAGAGCCATCCAGCGCGTCCCCCCAGACCAGTACGGATTGGACTATTACTCCAGGTTCTTTTTGGTGCCAAAAAAGACGGGGGACTTAAGACCGATTCTAGATCTCTCTTCCCTGAACCTGTTCATTCCCAAAGAGAAATTCCGGATGGTCACTCTTCAATCTATTCTCCCCCTCCTTCTGGAGAATGACTGGATGTGCTCCATAGACCTCAAGGATGCATGCTACCACATTTTGATGGACAAACGATCCAGGAGGTTTTTCCGCTTCCGGCTGGGAGCCAGTCATTATCAATTCAGGGTTCTTCCGTTCGGCCTCACCTCAGCCCCCAGGGTGTTCACCAAAGTCATGGCAGTGGTTGCAGCCCACCTGAGACTCCAGGGCATTCAGGTCTTTCCATACCTGGATGACTGGCTCCTCACAGCCTCCAACAGGCATCAACTGTGTGTTGCCAGGGATTATGCTCTAACTCTTGCCCAGAGTTTGGGCATCTCGGTAAACCTTCAAAAGTCCTTTCTTCATCCTGTGCAGGTTCTGGAATTTATAGGGGCCAAATTGGACACTCGCATCTCTCAGGCCCTATTAACTCTGGACAGGGTGAACAGTTTTAACTTATCAGGTATTAGCCCTCCTTCAGAACCCGGCTCCTTCGGCAGAGTTAGTCCTGAGAGCACTAGGGTCTATGGCGGTGGCAGTCAGTCTTTGTCTACACGCACGTCTACGAATGAGGATTCTACAATGGACCCTCCAAGTCCAATGGTCTCTGTTACTACATCCGTTGAGCACCCTTATTCCACTAAGCAGGGCTTGCAGGGACTCCCTCCTCTGGTGGCTTCACTTAAGGGAGCTGAGAGAAGGGAGACCCTGCGTAATGCCCCCGCCCCGAGCCACGTTTACCACGGATGCTTCTCGCCTTGGGTGGGGGGGGGGCATTGTTCGGGCAGAACCGTCCAAGGCATGTGGACCGCCTTAGAGACCGCTTTGCATATCATTGTCCTAGAGATGAGGGCGGTGCTTCTGGCGTTGCAAGCGCTCCATGACCTTCTTCCTCTAGGGACTATTGCGGTTCAAATAGACAACATGGCAGTAGTCTGGTACATAAACAAACAGGGAGGAACCAGATCTTATCCCCTTTGTCGGGAGGCTATGAGAGTTTGGGAGTGGGCGATATCCACCAACTGCTTTCTGGTAGCAATGCACATTCCGAGTCGGTCCAACATTCTGGCGGACAAACTGAGTCATGTGATCCTCACACCGTACGAGTGGTCTCTCAAACCATCAGTTGCGAAACAGATCTTCCTCAAATGGTGTCTACCTTGCTGCGATCTTTTTGCTTCTCCGTCAAACGCAGTTTTTCGCGATACTTCCCCCACCAGGGGAGAGCCCCAGAGATGCTCTGGTTCATGCTTGGCCACCCAGTCTCCTCTATGCTTATCCCCCCCCTCCTGTTATGACGAAGTTCATTCAGAAAGCACGTCGGTTGGGGAGCAGAATTATCCTCATAGCCCCATTCTGGCCTCGCCAGATCTGGTTCCCATATCTGCGGTCTCACAGTGTAGTTCCTCCATGGATCTTAGATCCCATTCCGGATCTGATTTCGAATCCTGCAGGATTGCAACCTCCGAATCTGGTAAACCTCAAGCTCGCGGCTTGGTTGATCCAGTTCCACTGATGGCAAGGACTCCCGGCATCTCATCACCAGTAAAGGCCATTCTGGTAGTGGCTCACAAGCCTGCTACCAGAAAAACTTACAGTAGTAAATGGAAGCGTTTTTCTATCTGGGCTAAGGGCAAGGGCTTAGATCCATTTTCCGTTCCTATCCCGACGGTTCTTGACTTTCTGTCACACATTTTTCGTCAAGGAGCAAGTGTATCTACAGTTAAAGTACAATTGGCAGTCATTTCCCATTTTCATGTAGGGGATGGATTGGGATCTTTAGCTTCTGCGAAGATATGCAAAACCTTCTTGAAAGGCATTTCTCTATTGAAACCACCAGTTAAGACTCCGGTCCCACCATGGGACTTAACTCTAGTTTTACAAGCATTGACAAGCCCAACTTTTGAGCCTGCCGCCTCAGTTCCTTTAAAGTTCTTATCATGGAAAACAGCCTTTCTAGTTGCTATTACTTCAGCCAGGAGGGTTTCAGAACTTCAAGCCCTTTGCATGAAACCCCCTTAGCTAATTTTCCATAAGGATAGAGTGTCCCTCAGGACTAACCCTTCCTTCTTACCAAAGGTGGCTTCAGAGTCAAATATTAATCAGTCAATTAATTTACCAGTGTTCTTTCCCAACTTTCAGAACAAAGGGGAATACAAATTACACAAGTAGGATGTACATAGACAACTACGTTTTGACTTGTACAGGACGAAGGATACTCACAAGGCTGATCAGTTGTTTGTGTCCTTTGCCAAATCTGCCATGGGTAGAGCTATTTCCAAATTTACCTTAGCAAATTGGATTTCACAGTGCATCATTCAAGCGTATGTATCCTCAGGTAAACCTGCTCCTATCGGAGTCCATGCCCACTCGACCCGATCCATAGCCACATCAGCAGCCTTCTGGTCCAGGGTTCCTCTGGACGACATATGTTCAGCAGCTACTTGGTCCTCTTCCCATACATTCATTTCTCATTATAAATTGGATATAATATCCAGGAGTAGGGCTTCCTTTGGCTCCGCGGTACTTCGGAATATCCTTCCTTAAAGGCCGCCCAAGGTTTTTAGGTAGCTGGGGACTCTGTCCCACAGGTTGCAGAGCAAATGAAGTAACTACTTCAGATAAAGAAGTTATGTACTCACCATAACGTTCCATCTGAGTAGGTACTTCATTTGTCTGCAACCGACCCCCCCTCCATGCCCCCTAACCATTATCGTGATTCCTGATCATGATTGAGATTGTTTCATGAGGTTAGGCTTTATTTGGTCCTCTGTCGAGGGTATTAGTTATTGGATTAAGCAAACTCGATCTGAGGAAAGGCAGCATGCAGCAGGGGATTGTGGGTAAAGGGAAGGAGCTATGCGCTCAGATCTTTTAGCTAGTAAAGCTGCCGGCTCGGATCCGAGGTCGGATCCGATACCCACAGGTTGCAGACAAATGAAGTACCTACTCAGATGGAACGTTATGGTGAGTACATAACTTCTTTTTTTCATCAGCGGCATTCACTCTCAGATTGCTGAACTACCTAACACACTTTACAAGGCTTCAGAGAGATCTCCTTAAGGAGTTAGGAGAGTCTCTACAATGTACATCCACTGAAGGAGTCCCTGATAAGGTGTTTGCTCAGTTGTCCACCTTGAATTCCATTGTTAACTCATACATGAGGCTGAACTCTTATGCAGCCGATGAAGAGAGCAGGGCAACAGATTCAGGAGTTTCCCTAAAGAGGCACTCCTGGATGCGCTTGTGTAATTTTGCTGAGCCGTTCAAGTCTACCTTTACCAACGCCCCCTTTGAAGGTTCTTCCTTGTTTGGACCTAAGGTAAAAGACACACTCACCAGGTGCGAGCAAGAAGGAAAAACACTCTCTGCCATGGGAGTGCATTTTACTGTCCCCTCTAGACCATATCCCAAAGGACAGAGAGGTGGTAAAATGTGGTTCAAGAAGTTCCAGAGGTTTTTCCAGGAAGCACAGGGTGACTCCTCCTTCAGAGGCAGAGGAGGAGGAGCAAATGGTAGAAGTCACCCTAGAGGCAGGGGCGGACCGCAAAACCAGGGAGGCCGCGATTCATTTCGCGGTTGGCCCTATCAGCATTCCTGATGTGGGGCCCCAACTGTGCTTCTCTGGAGCCGGTTGGGGGTCGCATTTCTTTGTACCCAGAAGCCTGGCTAAGTATCACCCGAGACAAATGGGTACAAAGAATTATCAACAGAGGTTACTCCATACCCTTTTCTCTTCCACCTCATGTTCCCAAGAGGATCTCTGATGTTCCACCCTATCATAGCTGTAGAAGTGAACAATTTGCTCACAAACAGTCATCCAAACCATCCCCGCAGACCAAGCAGGATTTGGGACTTACTCCAGATTCTTTTTAGTGCCAAAACGTACAGGAGACTAGAGGCTCAACTTGGACCTCAGCAAACTAAACGAATCCGTAAAGAAGGACAAGTTCCGGATGGTGACACTGCAGTCTATACTCCCTCTATTAGGGAAAGACACTTGGTTGTGCTCCATAGACGTCCAAGACGCATACTACCATATACAAATGGACAGAGTGTCATCTACGCTTCTGGCTGGGAGCCAATCGCTACCAGTTCCTTGCTGAGCCCTTTGGTCTCACCACAGTCCCCAGGGTGTTCACCAAGTGTATGGCAGTAGTGACAGCTCACTTGAGATGTCTAGGATTCCAAGTGTTTCTGTATCTGGACGACTGGCTCCTGACTGCCTCCACCAGGCATCTACTTCTTCAAACCAGAGACGCCACTATCCAACTTTGTGCCCAGTTGGGGAATACTATAAATTGGGAAAAGTCTGCCTTATTGCCCTCTCATTTTGTGACTTTTATAGGTGCAGAAATGGACACAGCATGTTGGCTTGTCTTCCAACAGAAAGAGTGCAGAATCTCGTACAACAAATTCACTGTCTTCTCCCCCTCTGAAAGTCAAGGCAAAGACTGTGCTGCAACTTCTAGAGACCATGGCCTCCACCATATTACTATTGCCTCTAGCCAGAATACACATGCGGATTCTTCAATAGCTTCTATCGTCCCAGTGGTCCTTCCAACAACTGCCTCTATGCCACCACATCCTGTTAAGAGTCTTACAAGAAGACCTCCGTTGGTGGATCCAACCCAACCCAACTGCTAACGACAGGCACTCCATTCCTCCTTTGCCAACCGGTTGCTACTGTGACTACGGATGCCTCACAGATAGGGTGGGGGTGGGGCATTATCTAGGCAAGACATTCCAAGGCACATGGCAAGATCACGAGGCCCACCTGCATATCAGTGCCCTAGAGATGAGGGCAGTGCTCCTGGCGTTGCAAGCACTCCACGACCTTCTTCATCTTGGGACGATTGCAATACAATCAGACAATATGTCGGTAGTATGGTATCTGGTATCTCAACAAACAAGGTGGAACCAGATCATACCCACTCTGTCGAGAGGCCATTCGTGTTTAGAAATGGGCAATATCTTCCCAGCGCTTTCTTCTGGCGCCGCACATCCCGGGGACAACCAACGTGGCAGCCGACAAACTCAGCCTGGCAATCTTGATGCCTCACAAGTGGTCTCTGAAGCAGGAAATAGCGCAACAGATTTTCCGCAAATGGGGACAGCCTTGCTGCGGTCTTTTTGGCAGCCCGATCAACTCCAAATGCAGCAGCTATTTCTCCCTTATACCCCCTCTGAGGAGTCACCGAGAGATGCAGTTGTTCATGATTGGTCCCTGGGTCTCCTTTATGCTTTCCCGCCCTTTCCTCTCATATCCAACGTGATTCAGAAAGCGAAACTGTTGGGAAGCAAATTGATCCTCATCACTCCTTACTGGCCTCGTCAGGTTTGGTTCCCCTTCCTTGAGCCTCACCTACTACACGACCCATGGACTCTGGACCCAGTGCCAGATCTATTGATGCACTTGTCAGGCTCTTTTCATCCTAGCCTCCACACCCTCAGTTTGACAGCTTGGCTGCTCCAGTTACATCCCTAGTCAGGCTTCATGATTTCTCACCCTGTGTGACTCACATTCTTACATCTTTTCATAAACCCTCCATTAGCAAGTTATACACCATCAAATGGAGAAGGTTTTCTATCTGGGCTGAGGAAAGGAATGTTGACCCTTATACTGCATCTATTCCGGTGGTATTGGAATTCATGTCTGAACTTTTTCAAGGGTTCTGCTGCTGCCACAATTAGGGTTCAGTTGGCAGCAATTTCAAATTTCCATTTGGGTGAACAGGAGTCCAATCTGATGTCACACAGATTGTGTAAGACCTTCCTTAAAGGTGCCACTTTGTTGAGACTTCCCTTTCAGGAACCGGTTGCTTCATGGGATCTGAACTTCGTTCTTTCCAAATTAACGTCTCCACCCTTTGAGCCAGCTCATTCGTCTCCTTTGAAATTTCTGTCTTGAAAGACATTTTTTCTCGTGGCAATCACATCTGCTAGACGAGTTTCAGATTCTCTCTTCATACTATTCCATCCGTTGTCCCGAAGGTGTGCTCCCATACCAACTTGAACCAAACTATAGAGCTTCCGGTGTTCTTTCCTAATCATTCCAACACAGCAGAATACAGATTCCATCAGTTGGGTGTTCACAGACAATTAAGGATGTTAATCGTGTTACCCTGCTGCAGTCATCACACTTGGGTTATCCTGCCGTCAGGCGGTCCCACAGTTGGCCGGAATTCCAAAGTCTTGGTCCAGCGTCGGTTGCTGTCGCTTCTTCCCTGACGTCAGTGCGCCAGGGGTATAAATAATGCATCCAACGCCATTTTCTTCAGTCTTTCTTGCCGCGCGGTGCCCGAAGCAGAAGCAGTTCGCAAGTGCCGGTCGGCCGACACCTGAGATTTTCGAAGTCGAATTTCAGATCCGAAGTCTTCAATAAAGCTAAGTACCCCATTGGGGAAACTTTTCTTGCCTCAGACCGATGTCAGAAAAAGTTAACAATTGTATTTCTTGTGGGAAGCAAATACTTCATAAGGATTTTCATTCTTATTGCATACCTTGCCTAGGCCCAGACCACAACGTCACTGGTTGTCGTTTTTGTGCTAGGTTTAATAAGTGTACTATAAAAAGACGCTTTGATTTCGCACTACTTCGGTTGAAAATTTAACTATACGATGCCGTCGGAGCAACCTACTACCGGCGTGCACGAAAAACGCAAGGATAAGGGCAGGCAGCCTAGACCCAAGCCAGACTCCGAGGCCTTGGCTGGACAGGTCTCCGGTTCACCGGTCTTCAGTGAGGCTCCGACGCAGACCCTGACTACCGCAGATTTGGAACCCGGGACCACTTCGGAGCCTTTGGCGGAGAGTACTAGGCCGACGCAGCCATTTTGTTCAGCCCCTACCGATGACACCACAGAAAGAGATGTCGGTGCTGCAGAAACACCTTCGGTTTCTGAAGGCATCTTTAGGCAGACGATGCTCACCATAAAAACGTATCCTAAGCTTAAGACTCCTATTAAACCAAAAAAGACTGTACTCCAGTCACTAGTTCAAGGCCCCATGCCTCAGAAACAGATGCTTAAAATGGCTGAAGATTTGATCTCTTTAATCAGGGGTTTCCAACCCCCACCTGACAAAAGGCCTAGACAAGAGGAAGATTATGCCTCCTCTGAACAAGTGTCTATTTCCTCAGGCTCCTCTGAGGACCAAGATTACTCCTTTTCCCCTTATGAAGATTCTGATGCTGAGGATTCCATTCCCTCAGTTTCTCTTCCTGAAGATTACTCCTTTGGGGAAACTGTACACACAATGAGGGAACATTTTCACTGGGAAGGTCAGGACTACTCTGACTCAAAGAAAAGGCTCAGAGAGTTTCTTTTACTCCCCCAGCACAGACCACTTGCCATCCCCCCAGTTTTAGACATTGTGGATGATGTTTACTTAGAATCTAGTTTGAACCCAGATTCTCTGCCTCTTGCTCCAGCCAAACCAGGCAGATACTATAGAGTGCCTGACTCCCACAAATTCCTTTATAAAAGCCCTGTTGCTGATCCAGAGACTATCTCCCAGGGTCCCAAAGGGGCTAAGGCTTCTATGGCAAAAAATCCTGTACCCTCTGAAAGGGACTCCAGAGCACTTGACAGGTGGGGGGAAAAGGTTTACACCTCAGCCACTCTAGCTATGAGAGCACTAAATTGCCAATTTCACATGCTAAAATATCAGCAATTTCTAATGTCTCAGTTAAGACAAAAAATGAGCACACTCCCTCAACAGTCGGAATTGAAAGAAATGCAGGATCTGTTGCATGCAACTGAACAGGTGGGCAAACATACTTTACAATGTGGGTTTAATTCCTTAGAGGCTTCCTGCAGAGCAGCTGTCACTGGGTCTGTTATACGTAGGCATGCTTGGTTAAAGGAACAAACTCTGCCTGATCATGTTAAAGCAAAGCTTCTAGACGCTCCCTTACAGCAGGATGTTCTATTTGGAGTTGAAGCAGAAGTCGTCTTAAAGAAAATGGAGGATAAGCAAAATCTATGCAGACAGTCAAAGATTTTCTACAGGTACAGCCCCCTCGCTTCAGCCGAAATTGGCCAACAAAAAATTGGTCCTTTCCAGCTACTGACAGACCACAGAGGGGTAAATACAGACGTCCAAAAGGCAGAGGACAACCACAAGCCCAATACAAACCTCGACAATGGGGCACTGCAACACAGAAGGGAGGAGAAGACAGGCCCCAAACTGCTAGAAGGCAAACTCAATGACTTGCACCTCATCTGGCCAAGCAACACTCTCTTGGCAGCTCCCTTGGGAGGAAAACTCGCACTTTTTTCAGACAACTGGCACATTGTCACAAAGGACAAATGGGTCCTAGACATAATTTCACGAGGATACAGATTCCATTTCCACACCTTGCCAATGAAAAGAGGAATGCCAAACCTGCCACAAAATCAATGGGCAGAGGCACAAAAACAAATTACAGCTCTCGTGGACATGAGAGCCATTCACCTGGTACCTACACGGGAGCAAGGCCAAGGATTCTACTCAAGACTCTTTCTAGTCCCCAGAAAGGACAATGCCTGGAGACCAATTCTGGACCTTTCAATTCTAAACACCTTCTTACAAGTACCCAAATTCAAGATCCTAACACTACAGCAGCTTCTTCCCATGTTGGGCAAGAAAGCATGGCTAGTAACGTTGGACCTCAAGGAGGCATACCTGCATGTCCCTGTCAGACAAAGTTGCAGAAGATACCTCCATTTCATTGCAGGTTCAACCCATTACCAATTCTCTGCACTGCCCTTTGGCTTATCCACTGCGCCCAGGGTCTTCACAAAATGCCTGGCAGTAATTGCATACTGCAGACAGAGAGGAATTCAAATATACCCATACCTGGATGACTGCCTCATCCAAGCAGAAAGCAAGGACATCCTCTTACAACATCTGGCTTTTGTAAAACATCTTCTAAGTTGCCTGGGGTACACAGTAAACGAAAAGAAATCAAAACTAGTACCCTCACAAAATATGACATTCCTGGGTGCCAGCTTGAATACAACGGCCCAGAAGGCTTATCTGACGCCAGGCAAACAACTACAACTGACTCAATATTTCAAAACAATGGCAACAAAGACCCAACTCCCTGCAAGAAAAATTCTGCAGGCCTTGGGCTTCATGGCATCTTGCATTCTACTAATACCATTTGCAAAACTGCATATGAGGAAACTACAGTGGTACCTAAAAAGCGTATGGTCTCAACACAGCCACAGCTTGGACATAATGATATCTCTCATTCCCTGCCTACAACAGGAGTTTCTATGGTGGTCACAGGCATGTCACCTCAACAAGGGTCAGCCTTTCACCTTGTCCCCAGCCAGGCAAACTATGACAACAGATGCATCGGACTATGCCTGGGGGGGGCACACATGGCAGGACAGTGTGTTCAAGGCATATGGACTGCAGATCAAAGGAATCTGCACATCAATCAAAAAGAGATGCTAGCTGTACAGAATGCTCTGACAGCCTTCAAGAACATATTACATCCAGGACAACTAACAATAAGGACGGACAACACCACAGTAATGTGGTACATAAACAAACAAGGGGGTACACACTCCTACCCTCTATGCAGGCAAGCATTGACCTTGTGGAACACAGCACTGGCTTACCAAGTTCAGTTACAAACTCAATTCCTGCCAGGAAAAAAGAACACATTGGCAGATGACCTCAGGAGAAACATCATGGATCCCCATGACTGGAAACCTGGATCCACAAGTATTTACAATGATAACTCAAAAATGGGGCCTTCCAGACATAGACCTGTTTGCCAGCCCCCAAAACTATCAGCTAACAAAATATTGTACAAGGACACTTCACCATCAAGCTTGGAAAGTGGACGCACTCTCATTCATTTGGAAAAACCTGACAGTATATGCCTTCCCTCCATTGCCTCTCCTCACAAAGGTGCTTCTGAAAGTCAGAAAGGAGAGACCACGACTGATATTCAGCCCCAGACTGGCCACGCCAGCACTGGTACCCACTATTAAGGAATATGGCCCAGGGCCCACCTTGGATATTACCACAAATTGCCCATTTGCTCACACAGCAAAACAATCAGATTCTACACAGCCAGCTCAACACCTTAAATCTGGCTGCATGGCAAATCACCTAACCATCCAGCCAGCTCCTCTTTCCCATGCAGTTATGGATGTTATTCTGGAAGCTAGGAGGCCCAGCACCAGGAAGGCCTACTCGGACAAATGGAAAAGGTTTTGCGCCTGGAACCAAGCTAAAGACCAAAATACACTTCAGCCTCACATGCCTCAGATTCTACAGTATTTAACTGAGATGTTGCACAAAGGACTTTCTTTTTCTTCCATTAAAATCCACGCATCAGCTATTTCAGCTCACTACAACACGGATCCACCCTTATTTTCACATCCACTTCTAAGGCAGTTCCTCAGAGGGGCAAAAAACATTAGGCCCCCCCAGGAGAGCACCTACACCAACATGGGACCTCAATTTTGTTCTGGAAAAACTTGGCTACCTCCTTTTGAACCAGCTTTCTCTGCAGATCTACAGTTTATATTATGGAAGACTGCTCTGCTGCTAGCAATAACTTCAGCCAGAAGAGTTTCAGAGCCGCAGGCACTAATGGCAGTGGAACCTTTCCTCATTTTCCATCAAGACAGAGTCTCTCTACGGACTAATTCTTCCTTCATGCCTAAGGTGGTTTCCAGTGTGGCTTTAAATCAAACCATCCACTTACCCACCTTCTTCCCAAATCCACAGAACAAAGGAGAAAGACTCCTGCATTCCTTGGACATTCACAGGCAACTTCGTTACTACTTGGATAAAACTAAGGTTTTCAGAAAATCTGACCAGCTCTTTGTATCCTATGCTACAGCTTCACAATGGAAGGCTATATCTAAACAAACCATTTCCAAATGGATAGGACATTGCATTCGTTTTTGCTATACCCATCATGGAAA